>NW_016690596.1:7292-8679 GCF_001604755.1 Lepidothrix coronata
GTAAAAATTATAATTAAAAAGTAAAAATTATAATTAAAAATAATAGTTATTATTCAAAAGAAAGATAATAATTAAAAAGTAAAGATAATAATTAAAAAGTAAAAATAATACTTAAGAAATAAAAATAATAATAAAAATGAAAATCATGATTAAAAATAAGAATTAAAAATAATAACAATCATTAAAAAGTAAAAAAATAATTAAAAATATAAATAATAATAATTAAAAAATAAAAATAATAATTAAAAAAGAGAGAGAAGGAAGAGGGAAAATGTGGAACCCTTTGCAAAGGGGAAGGAGCTGAATGGCAATGGAAATTTCTCCTCTCAGATTTACATTCCAGGTAAAAAAAGCTGGGAAAAAAAGCCGTTTAAATGGAATTTGACTGGTTGGAAAAGGATCTTTGTGTCATTCAAGAGCTGCTGGAGCAGCTCCCCCAGCCCCAGGCAGGAGGATGAGAGTAGGGGGGACAAAACCCAGGAAAACAAGGAAAAACTCATCCCAGAAAACCTTAAAAACCTGGAATTAGTGTCAGGATCTTTCTGGATCAGCCTCCAGAGGAGCCTTTTTTTTTATTTTTTTTCACCCACCCCTTTGGGAAAATCCCTCGGCCAGATGGTCCCTGCCGGGATATCTCGGAAAATTCCGGCCACTCCTGAGATTCCAAGGAAACCCCAGGGCTGGTTGGGTTTTAACCACCCCACCAACTGGTTTATTACCCTCCAAACAAGCAAAAAAAAAAGAATATTCCCATTATCCCTGAATTTTATGGCCCCTTTTACGGCCACCGGCGAACATTCCCGTTATCCCTGAATTTTATGGCCCCTTTTACGGCAACCGGAGAACGTTCCCGTTATCCCTGAATTTTATGGCCCCTTTTTTTTACGGCCCCAGCTGGAACTTCGCCCTGTCAACAAACAGGGAATAATTCCCGGGAGACAACATTTGTTGCCTGAGGGTGCAGGTGGAGTTTTTTCCCCTGATCCTGCAGAGCCAGAAAAGCTCCCAAAATCTGCTTTTTCCTGGGAAAAAACATAAAATATGTTGAATTTTTTCCACCCGGGATTGAAAATTGGGCCCGCGAGGGACCCTGGGCTGGTTTTTTTGTCCCCAGGAAGAGTTTGAACTGTTGGCAAGGGAGAGTTTAAATGTATTTTCTTGTAATAAATGTGTTTCCTCCCCACGTCCCACGGCAAATTAATGCCGGGGAGAGGATGTCACTCCTCGTCCCTCTGATCTGCTTTGAGCAGCCAAATTCGTTCTCCTCTGGGCAATCGGTGCCTCAAATTGGGATAAATCCCATTTTCTCACACCCAGGGGCTGAAAAATGCCTGGAAAATCGACCAGGACGTGGCAAAAAAAATCCCTATATCTTGAATTTCTTGTA
>NW_016690596.1:10337-10746 GCF_001604755.1 Lepidothrix coronata
AAAAAAAGGTCTGAAGGTGCAAATGCAGAGCCCAGGATTGGGTTTGACCCCCTTAAATCACTCCCGGTGTCTCCAGAATATCCTTGTTCCCATTTCCAGCCACAGCCACCACTTGTCCCTCTGATCTGCTTATGGGGCCAATTCATTCTCCGTGGTTTTTTCCCCCTTTTTTTGGCAGGGGGCAGCGGGTCTCGATGGGAAGAACGGGAACAAGGGAGCCAAAGGTGACAGAGGATTCCAGGGGCAGAAGGGGAAGCCGGTGAGTGGCGGGAAAGGCCACGGATCGTTCTCTGGGAAGAGATTCCATGCCCATATTCCTTTCTCTTCCCACACCCTATCCCTCATTCCCACACCCCATTCCCGGAATCAGGTGAGTCTTTCCCAAAGAGAAATCACTCCTTAACCTCCT
>NW_016690596.1:10756-15405 GCF_001604755.1 Lepidothrix coronata
CCTTCTTGGCCTGATTTTTAGGAGGATCCCAAAAGGAGGAAGGGGCGGGATGGGAAGCCGGTGAGTGGCGGGGAAGGCCAGGGATCGTTCTGTGGGAAGAGATTCCATGCCCATATTCCTTTCTCTTCCCACACCCTATCCCTCATTCCCACACCCCATTCCCGGAATCAGGTGAGTCTTTCCCAAACAGAAATCACTCCTTAACCTCCAGGAGAAGCCTCCAATTCCCTTCTTGGCCTGATTTTTAGGAGGATCCCAAAAGGAGGAAGGGGCGGGATGGGAAGCCGGTGAGTGGTGGGAAAGGCCTTGGATTGTTCTGTGGGAGGAGATTCCATGCCCATATTCCTTTCTCTTCCCACACCCTATCCCTCATTCCCACACCCCATTCCCGGAATCAGGTGAGTCTTTCCCAAAGAGAAATCACTCCTTAATGTCCTGGAAAAGCCTCCAATGCCCTTCTTGGCCTGATTTTTAGGAGGATCCCAAAAGGGGGAAGGGGCGGGATGGGAAGCCGGTGAGTGGTGGGAAAGGCCTTGGATTGTTCTGTGGGAAGAGATTCCATGCCCATATTCCTTTCTCTTCCCACACCCTATCCCTCATTCCCACACCCCATTCCTGGAATCAAGTGAGTCTTTCCCAAAGAGAAATCGCTCCTTAATGTCCTGGAAAAGCCTCCAATGCCCTTCTTGGCCTGATTTTTAGGAGGATCCCAAAAGGGGGAAGGGGCGGGATGGGAAGCCAGTGAGTGACGGGAAAGGCCACGGATCGTTCTGTGGGAAGAGATTCCATGCCCATATTCCTTTCTCTTCCCACACCCTATCCCTCATTCCCACACCCCATCCCTCATTCCCACACCTCATTCCTGGAATCAAGTGAGTCTTTCCCAAAGAGAAATCACTCCTTAATGTCCTGGAAAAGCCTCCAATGCCCTTCTTGGCCTGATTTTTAGGAGGATCCCAAAAGGGGGAAGGGGCGGGATGGGAAGCCAGTGAGTGACGGGAAAGGCCACGGATCGTTCTGTGGGAAGAGATTCCATGCCCATATTCCTTTCTCTTCCCACACCCTATCCCTCATTCCCACACCCCATTCCTGGAATCAAGTGAGTCTTTCCCAAAGAGAAATCGCTCCTTAATGTCCTGGAAAAGCCTCCAATGCCCTTCTTGGCCTGATTTTTAGGAGGATCCTTCTCCAGCTCCCCGTCCGTGTCTCCAGATTTCCAAGTTATCCCATTTTCCAGCCTGAGTTTTCCTTTGTTTCTTGCCAAGGCCGAAATTTTAAATTCTTCCCTGTTCAACGTTGAGCTGCCTGGTGGAGAGAGCAGGGAAGGAAGGGATCATTCCCTATAAAGCCCTCATGGATCTCGTTTTCCCGGGAATGAGCCGGTTGTTTCTCACGCCAGGACACCTCCGTCGATCCCAAAGAATTTCCTGCTCGTGGATGGGAGACTTTGACCCATAATTGCTAAAAAAAAAACCCCAAACCAAGACAAACAAACAAAAAAACCCAGAACAACAAAAAAATCCCCTCCAAACAAAACCAAACAAAAAAAAAGAAAAAAAAGCCCAAAAAATCACAAAAAAAGAAAAAAAAAACAAACAGGAAAAAAAATCGAAAACCCCCGAAAAAAACCAAAACAAAACAACCAAAAAAACCCCCCAAATAACTTCCTGATCGTGGATGGGAGACTATGACCCATAATTACTAAAAAAAATCCCCAAACCAAGACAAACAAAAAATCCCCTCCAAAAAAACCCAAAACAATAAAAAAAAACCAAACCAAAGCAACCAAAAAAAACTCCAAAAAACCCAAAACAAAAAAAAATTAAAAAAAAACCAAAAACAAAAACAGACAAAAAATAATTAAAAAAAGAAAACCACAAAAAACCCAAAACAAAACAACCAAAAAAACCCCCCAAAAATAAAATAAAATAAAAAACAAAACAAAAAAAATGCATCTTCAGGGTGACGTTTCCTGGGAATTTTCTGGAGATAAACCAAATTCCTGGAGGTTTTCCCCTTTGGTTTTTCCAAACTTTTCCCGTCCTGTCGCGCTTCCCTACAACCCCGACCTTCTCCCAGGTCATTCCCTGTCCCGTTCCAGCAACAAATTGACCACGAGCTCCCAATTTTCCAGGAGCTTCTGGCGCTGGAAAACGCAACAAAACCACAAAATTCCTCCCGAGTTATCCCCGGGGTTGGATCCATCACCATGGAATGTTTATCCTGGTTTTTTTTTTTTCCCACGTAGGGATGGAAAGGCGATCCCGGGACCGCCGGTGACGCCGGGCAGAAAGGAGCAAAGGTAGGAGATGGGGGGGAACATCCTATGGAATCTCCGTCCTTGGAGAGATTCCGAAGCTTTTCCGGGCTTGGTTCCCGTCGAACGTCTCAGAATTCCTTGATTTAACACCAACCCCGTGGGATCTCCCTTTCTCCTCAGGGATTCCCGGGACTTCCGGGCCTCGCCGGCGCTCCCGGAGCCAAAGGCACCAAGGTGGGATAATCCCTGATTCCCATTTCCCAGCAGGAAGGACCCACCCAGCTCCGGTGGGACAAATCCCACTGGGAAGCCCACGAGGAACAGGGAGACAGTGATATGGAGGTTTTAAAGATTCCAGGGGAACTTCTGGATAATCTGGGACAAAAACTAACCCAGGCCTGGCTTAAATCCCCTCCTGATCCGTGGCTTAGCAACGGCCTGGGCTCCGTTCTAGTTCCTCATTAGTCCTTGCTCCCTAAACAACCAGATAATGACCCTTAATGAGCTTTTTATGGAAGGTTTTAAAATCTTGGATGAGAAATCAGGGAGCTGTTGGGGGCTGAGCCCGTGGGATGTGGCTTTATTGGCGTTATAATTGTAATTATTATTGGTGTTGCTGTTAATGTTTTCCTTTGGCTTCGCTCTCCGCCTTTCCTTTTCTTTCTCTCCGGGATTATCCCCGATAATTTTGAATTCCCGGCTCTCCCAGAACATTTAAACAAAGTCTTTTAGTCTGGAACCTCGGGAAAAACGAGGGAAAATCCCGACTCATCTGCACCCTCAGGATTCATCCCGAACGAGGGAAACGCTCCCAGGAAACGCAGCAGAAGGAAAAACCCAACCCCCAACTTCCAGGGAGGGTGGAAAACAGGGATCTGTGGGAAAGAGGAGGGCAGGAGAGACCTTGGGAATGATATTTTCCCAAAAAAAAATCAGTCAAAGCAACGACGACTCCTTTGAGATCCCAAATCCCACGGGAGGCAGGAAGGGCGTTAAAATTAAAAGGGCATTAAAATGAATATATTAATATTTTATTCATATTTTTCACGGCGGAACTGGAGGCAGGAAGGGCCTTAAAATTAAGAGGGCGTTCAAATTAATATATTAATGCTTTATTCATCTTTTTAATTAATATTTCCCACTTTTTTTTCCCCCCATTAATATTATTTTACTGATATTTCCCTCGGAATTTTCCCCACCTACTTTCCCGGAGCTGAGCCCGGGGATGGGAGACGACCTAAAATCCGTGGTGATTTAAAATGAGCCGGGTTAAATTAGTTTCAATTAATTCCAGGAGTCTAATTAGTGAAATTAGACCTTAGTTAAATTTAGATCTAAAAAATTCACGGCCTTAATTAAGACTTTACCTGCACTTTGATTTTCCCCCTTTAATTATCCTTCTCCTTGCTTTTTCCAGAGCCACTTTTCCCAGTTTTTCGGGGCTTCTATTTGTCCTCACGGCCCATCCGCTTCTTTTCCACCCACAGGGAGAAAGGGGAAGTCCTGGAAAACCGGGAATGCCGGGATCGGATGGACGGCACGGAGCAAAGGCGAGCGTCTGGAATTATGGGATCACAGAGGGTGGATTTGGGTGGGAAGGGACCTTAAAACTCCCCCAGTTCCATAAATAAGGTTTTCCCAAAAGCTTTGCTGCAAATCCCCCTCTGCCAAGTGTTTATTCCTTTCGAATTGGGATTATTGGGAATCCGTTCCCATAAATCGACGTGGATCCGGGTGGAGACGTTTGGACGCTGGGATGGGGGATTTTCCTCATCTCCACGAGTCAGGTTTCCCATTCCCATCCCCCAGGCTGACCCCAGAAAACTGGGATTCAACTAGGGAATGCTTCTCAACCGGCTTCACCCACCCCCCCGGCCCTGTTGGAATTGTCAAGGAATGGGAATTTTTCCTGGAATTTTCCCCTCTCCTCAGCGAATAACTCCATGACCCGAAGACAAGGAAATTCCTTGTCCATCCAGGAAATTCCAGCCTTGCCAGGGCCACATCAGCCACGATTTTTCCTCTTGGCTCCTTCCAGGGGGAACAGGGAGCGGCGGGAAACACCGGAGCCTCGGGAATTCCGGGGGAGAAAGGAGAAAAGGTTGGTACTCCCTGGCCTTTCTTCAGGGAAAAGCAATTCCCACATCCCTCAGGTCGGGTTAACAAGATTCCCTGTTTTTTCCATCACATTCCCAGAGGGCAGAGGGCAACTGTCTGGAGCAGCAAAGGCTGGGAATGCAGCTGGAAAAAGCAGGAGAGGGAAATCTCCTCAAATCCACCCTCTCCCGATGTACAGAACTCCAGGGGGGTCCTGGTTTTTTTAGGAAAAACCACCCCAAGGCACCAATTTTGGGATTGGCAGAGTTTATTCCACCACCATTCCCGGGGT
>NW_016690596.1:15823-18672 GCF_001604755.1 Lepidothrix coronata
TTAAATTTGGAAGAACGCAACCAAAAAAGAAAAAATTGGGGCTTTTCCATGGAAGGGGGAGGGGGAAAAAAAAATGGGATTTCAGTTAAAACAATTACTCCTTTAAAAAAAAAAAAAAGGAGAAAGGAAAACATCCAACGATCCCAGAAGGTCCCATCCAGTGTTTTTTTGGCATTTTCCAGCCCCTCGGTCCCTTCCTGCATCCCAGTGGGATTTGGGATCTCATTCCCTGTCTCTCCTGTCCTCCTCCTTCCCACAGATCCCTGTTTTCCATCCTCGCTGGAGGTTGGGGGTTGGATTTTTCCTTCTGTTGTGTTTCCCGGGATTGTTTCCCTCTCTCGGGATGAATCCCGAGGGTGCAGATGAGTCGGGATTTTATGGATCAGTGCTCCCCATTTTTCCCAAAGTTATAGATTAAAGGACTCTGGGAGAGCTGGGAATTAGGAATTGTTGGGGATCATCCCAGAGAAGGACAAGGAAAGGTGGAGAGTGAAGCCAAAGCGGCCTCTTCCTCCTCCACCAAAGCGGGATGGGAATGGTATCCCGCTATTCCCAAAGCCACGGGAGCAGTTGGATGATGTTTGACTGGAACATCTCTAAACCCACCTCTGTTGGTGATTCCCAGGGAGCCAAAGGAGTTCCTGGATTGGGAGGCTTCAAGGGACGGATGGGATGGCCCGGGAAGGCTGGAATTGCTGGAGCAGACGGACTTCAAGGACCACAGGGACAACCAGGACCACAGGTGAGATGGGCTGGGACCAAACCCCTCCAGATGTGTCCCCAGATGGGTCCCCACATTCACATCTCCCTCCTCTTCCAAGCTCCTACATCCACATCTCCCTCCTCTTCCACATCCACATCTCCCTCCTCTTCCACATCCACATCTCCCTCCTCTTACAAGCTCTCACATCTCCCTCCTCTTCCAAGCTCCCACATTTCCCTCCTCTTCCAAGCTCCCACATCCATATCTCCCTCCTCTTCCAAGCTCCCACATCCACCTCTCCCTCCTCTTCCAAGCTCCCACATCCACATCTCCCTCCTACATCCACATCTCCCTCCTCTTCCAAATCCACATCTCCCTCTTCTTCCAAGCTCCCACATCCAAATCTCCCACCTACATCCACATCTTCTGCCTCTTCCAAGCTCCCACATTTCCCTCCTCTTCCAAGATCCCACATCCACATCTCCCTCCTCTTCCAAATCCACATCTCCCTCCTCTTCATCCACATCTCCCTCCTCTTCATCCACATCTCCCTCCTCTTCCAAGTTCCTACACCTCCCTCCCCTTCCAAGCTCCCACCTCTCACTCCTCTTCCAAGCTCCCACATCCACATCTTCCGCCTCTTCCAAACTCCCACATCTCCCTCCTCTTCCAAGCTCCCACATCCACATTTCCCTCCTCTTCCACATCCAAATCTCCCTCCTCTTCCAAGGTCCCACATCCACATCTCCCTCCTCTTCCAAGCTCCCACATCCACATCTCCCTCTTACACCCACATCTCCCTCCTCTTCCAAGCTCCCACATTTCTCTCCTCTTCCAAGATCCCTCATCCACCTCTCCCTCCTCTTCCAAGCTCCCACATCCACATCTCCCTCCTCTTCTTCCAATCTCCCACCTCTCCCTCCTCTTCCAAGCTCCCACATTTCCCTTCTCTTCCAAGCACCCACATCCACATCTCCCTCCTCTTCCACATCCACCTCTCCCTTCTCTTCCAAGCTCCTACATCCACATCTCCCTCCTCTTCCACATCCACCTCTCCCTCCTCTTCCAAGCTCCCACATCTCCCTCCCCTTCCAAGTTCCCACATCCACATCTCCTTCCTCTTCCAAGCTCCCACATCTCCCTCCTCTTCCACATCCACCTCTCCCTCCTCTTCCAAGCTCCCACATCCCGTCTTCCCATGGGATCTCGCTTCATCCCTCTCTCACATCCCCTCTTCCCACGGGATTCCACTTCATCCCTCTCTCACATCCCCTCTTCCCATGGGATCTCGCTTCATCCCTCTCTCACATCCCCTCTTCCCACGGGATTTCACTTCATCCCTCTCTTCCTTTCCCCCAGGTAGATTTTCCTCCTCCTTCCCTCCCTCCTTTCCCTGTTTTCAGACCTCTCCACGACCTTTCCAGGGATAATTTCCAATTATCCCGACCTCCAGTGCCCCCCTAATTATCCCGGGCTCAGAGTGCTGGTGTTTAAGGAGAGTCTCTGCCTTCAGGACACGCCGGGAACCTTTGGAAAGGGAATAAAAAGCCTTGGAAATGAGGCGTTAATGGAGTTTCCGAGCGGGGTCAGGAGGCCCCGGTTGTGTGATAATGAGGAGATGCCAAAACAAGGGAGGGATTAATTCAAGATGTGAAGGAATGAAGGGTTTTTTCAAGGGAGAGAGGACTGGGAGTTAAAGTTTTTTGGGGTTAAAGTTGTTTTGAATTAAAAAAATAAAGAAAAAATAAAAATTAAAAAAAACCCAAACAAAACAAAAAAACCCACAAAAAATAAAATTTTAAAAAAACAAAACAAACAAACAAAAAGCCAAAAGCAAACAAATAAAAACATCCAAAAGAAAACAAACAAAAAAAAACAACAAAAAAACCCAACCAAACAAAAAAAGCCACAAAAAAACCCCAAAAAACCAAAGGAAGACAAACAGAAAAACAAACAAAAAAAACCCAAAAAAACCCCCAACCAAACAAAAAAAGCCACAAAAAAAACCCACAAAAAACCCCAAAGGAAGACAAACAGAAAAACAAACAAACAAAAAAAAACAAAAAAAACCCCAACCAAACAAAAAAAGCCACAAAAAAACCCCACAAAAAAACCCAAAGGAAGACAAACAGAAAAACAAACAAAA
>NW_016690596.1:20667-22048 GCF_001604755.1 Lepidothrix coronata
CCCAAAGGAGCCAGGGTGAGTTTGGGATGATCCCAAAGGAGCCAGGGTGAGTTTGGGATGATCCCAAAGGAGCCAGGGTGAGTGTGGGATGATCCCAAAGGAGCCAGGGTGAGTGTGGGATGATCCCAAAGGAGCCAGGGTCAGGGTGGGATGATCCATCTGTATGGGATGATCCCAAAGGAGCCAGGGTGAGTGTGGGATGATCCCAAATGAGCCAGGGTGAGTATGGAATGATCCCAAAGGAGGCAGGAACAATAAGGGATGATCCCAAAGGAGCCAGGGACAATAAGGGATGATCCCAAAGGAGCCAGGGTCAGGATGGGATGATCCATCTGTATGGATGATCCCAAAGGAGCCAGAGAAAGGATGGATGATCCCAAAGGAGCCAGAGTCAGTGTGGGATGATCCCAAATGAGGCAAGAGTCAGGATGGGATGATCCCAAAGGAACCAGGGTGAGTTTGGGATGATCCCAAAGGAGCCAGGGACAATAAGGGATGATCCCAAAGGAACCAGAGTCAGGATGGGATGATCCCAAAGGAGCCAGGGTCGGGATGGGATGATCCCAAAGGAGCCAGGGTGAGTTTGGGATGATCCCAAAGGAGCCAGGGTGAGTCTGGGATGATCCCAAAGGAGCCAGGGTGAGTCTGGGATGATCCCAAATGAGGCAAGAGTCAGGGTGGGATGATCCCAAAGGAGCCAGGGACAATAAGGGATGATCCCAAATAAGCCAGGGTGAGTATGGAATGATCCCAAAGGAGCCAGGGTGAGTGTGGGATGATCCCAAAGAGTCAGGGCCAGGATGGGATGATCCATCTGTATGGGATGATCCCAAAGGAGCCAGGGTCAGGATGGGATGATCCCAAAGGAGCCAGGATCAGGATAGGATGATCCCAAAGGAGCCAGGGTGAGTGTGGGATGATCCCAAAGGAGCCAGGGTGAGTTTGGGATGATCCCAAAGGAACCAGGGACAATAAGGGATGATCCCAAAGGAGACAGGGTGAGTTTGGGATGATCCCAAAGGAGCCAGGGTGAGTGTGGGGTGATCCCAAAGGAGCCAGGGCCAGGATGAGTCTGGGATGATCCCAAAGGAGCCAGGGTCAGGATGGGATGATCCCAAAGGAGCCAGGGACAATAAGGGATGATCCCAAAGGAGCCAGGGTGAGTTTGGGATGATCCCAAAGGAGCCAGGGTCAGGATGGGATGATCCCAAAGGAGCCAGGGTGAGTCTGGGATGATCCCAAAGGAGCCAGGGTCAGGATGGGATGATCCCAAAGGAGCCAGGGTGAGTCTGGGATGATCCCAAAGGAGCCAGGGTCAGGATGGGATGATCCCAAAGGAGCCAGGGTGAGTCTGGGATGATCCCAAAGGAGCCAGGGTCAG
>NW_016690596.1:23387-25177 GCF_001604755.1 Lepidothrix coronata
ATCCCAAAGGAGCCAGGGTGAGTTTGGGATGATCCCAAAGGAGGCAGGGACAATAAGGGATGATCCCAAAGGAGCCAGGGTGAGTGTGGGATGATCCCAAAGGAGCCAGGGACAAAAAGGGATGATCCCAAAGGAGCCAGGGTGAGTATGGAATGATCCCAAAGGAGCCAGAGTGAGTGTGGGATGATCCCAAAGAGTCAGGGCCAGGATGGGATGATCCCAAATACCAGACATTGGATATGGGAATTCACTTCTCCAGCTGGGACAATCCTGGGATTCCCGGGGGCTTCCAGTTATTTTAAATCCGATTTCTTTGGGAAAACATCATATTTTGGGGCAGCACATCCTGGCTGTCTTTCCCATAGAAAACTAGGAAAAAAAAACCAAAATTCCACCTTTTCCTGCCCATCAGGGAACACAAACAAGAGCCTCACCCCACAATCCCAAATCCCAGGTCCTTCCAACCATTTCCCGGGATTTTTAGGATCAGGAAGCGGCTCTGCTTTGCCTCCATGTGCTGCTGGGAGTTAATGCGATTTTTTCCCCTCATGTTCCAGCCCTTGGATTGAGAAAAATGACCCTCCCTGCCCCTAATTCGGGTCATCCTTCTTGTTCTCCGTGTCCTTTAATATTTTTAAGCGGGTTTTTTTAACCCACAAATCCGGTTTTCGGGGACATTTTTCAAGGAATTTAATCCCTTGCCGACAAACCACCCCCCCCCCCGGGGGGTCTCCGGTTGCTCCCGGTTTTCCACACCCTCTCCCCGCCCCCACCCGAGCACTTTTAACCCCTTAAAAACCCGAAAATAAAAAAAATAAAACCCGGCTGTTAAAAATCTTTATTTTTTTGGAGTCGAGCAGAGCGAAAAAATCTCCCCCCCCTTCCAAAAAAAAAAAAAATCCAGGAGCTCTGATCCACGCTTTTATTCTTATTTTCTTGCACAGACATCCCTAAAATTCATAGGAAAATAAGAGTGGTTTTCGCTCTCATCTTCTGGAAATGAGGTGAATTTTTATTCTCGAGGGCATTTAAGGCTCGATCTGCCTTTTGTAATGACTTTAAGTGGTTTTTCAACAGGGTGAAAATGGCCCGGCGGGACCGAAAGGAGAAAAGGGAGACCCGGGGCTGACTGTGAGTGATTTAATCGCCTTGTGAAGAGGGGAAAATTGAACAAACTAGAATAGAAAATCCCCATTGCAGACCCCTTAAAATTTGGGTCTCCATCCTGTTGAAAATTGGATTTTGTGTCGTTTAATTGATGCTTTAATTTTTCCAGATCAGGGGAAAATCCCTGGTGCAGATCCCTTAAAATTTAGGCCTCCATCCTGTTGTAAACTGAGTTTTGTGCCACTTGATTTATCCTTTAATTTTCCAAGAGTGTTTAGGATTAATTTGAGCAGCTCCTGCTTGGCCCCAGGGCTGATCCAACACTTGGGAAAAGCAGGAGACAGGAATGTGCCCCATTTTCCAAGGCCTCTGGGAGCAATCCCGAAGGAAAAGGAGTGATTGATCCTCATGGATCAGGTGAAAATTCCTGTTACAGATCCCTCAAAATTTAGTTCTCCATCCTGTTGCAAATTGGAGTTTTTGCCATTTAATTTATCCTTTAATTTTTCCAGATCAGGGGAAAATCCCTGTTGCAGATCCCTTAAAATTTAGGTCTTTATCCAATTGCAAATTGAGTTTTGTGCCGTTTAATTCATACTTTAATTTTTCCAGATCAGGGGAAAATCCCTGGTGCAGATCCCTCAAATTTTGGGTCTCCATCCTGTTACAAATTGAGTTTTGTG
>NW_016690596.1:26463-29012 GCF_001604755.1 Lepidothrix coronata
GCAAATTGGAGTTTTTGCCATTTAATTTATCCTTTAATTTTTCCAGATCAGGGGAAAATCCCTGGTGCAGATCCCTCAAATTTTGGGTCTCCATCCTGTTACAAATTGAGTTTTGTGCCACTTAATTTATACTTTAATATTTCCAGAGGGTTTAGGATTAATTTGAGCAGCTCCTGCTTGATCCAACACTAAGGAAGAGCAGGAGACAGGAATGTGACCCATTTTCCAAGGCCTCTGGGAGCAATCCTGAAGGAAAAGGAGTGGTTGATCCACATGGATCAGGGGAAAATCCCTGGTGCAGATCCCTCAAATTTTGGGTCTCCATCCTGTTACAAATTGAGTTTTGTGCCACTTAATTTATACTTTAATTTTTCCAGAGTGTTTAGGATTAATTTGAGCAGCTCCTGCTTGGCCCCAGGGCTGATCCAACACTTGGGAAAAGCAGGAGACAGGAATGGGCCCCGTTTTCCAAGGCCTCTGGGAGCAATCCCGAAGGAAAAGGAGTGGTTGATCCTCATGGATCAGGGGAAAATCCCCGTTGCAGATCCCTTAAAATTTGGGTCTCCATCCTGTTACAAATTGAGTTTTGTGCCACTTAATTTATACTTTAATATTTCCAGAGTGTTTAGGATTAATTTGAGCAGCTCCTGCTTGGCCCCAGGGCTGATCCAACACTTAGGAAAAGCAGGAGACAGGAATGTGCCCCATTTTCCAAGGCCTCTGGGAGCAATCCTGAAGGAAAAGGAGTCGTTGATCCACATGGATCAGGTGAAAATTCCTGTTGCAGATCCCTTAAAATTTAGGTCTTTATCCAATTGCAAATTGAGTTTTGTGCCATTTAATTGATGCTTTAATTTTTCCAGATCAGGGGAAAATCCCTGGTGCAGATCCCTTAAAATTTGGGTCATTATCCTGTTACAAATTGGGGGTTTGTGCCACTTAATTTATACTTTAATATTTCCAGAGGGTTTAGGATTAATTTGAGCAGCTCCTGCTTGATCCAACACCAGAGAAGGGCAGGAGACAGGAATGTGCCAGCAGGGAAAAGCTGCTTTTCCAGGCTTATAAATCCTGAAGGAAAAGGAGTGGATGATCCACATGGATCAGGGGAAAATCCCTGTTGCAGATCCCTGAAAATTCAGGTCTTTATCCTGTTGCAAATTGGGTTTTGTGTCACTTAATTGATGCTTTAATTTTTCCAGATCAAGGAAAAATCACTGTTGCAGATGCCTCAAAATTTGGGTCTTTATCCTGTTACAAATTGGGGTTTGTGCCACTTGATTTGTACTTTAATTTTTCCAGAGTGTTTAGGATTAATTTGAGCAGCTCCTGCTTGGCCCCAGGGCTGATCCAACACTTGGGAAAAGCAGGAGACAGGAATGGGCCCCNGTTTAGGATTAATTTGAGCAGCTCCTGCTTGGCCCCAGGGCTGATCCAACACTTGGGAAAAGCAGGAGACAGGAATGGGCCCCATTTTCCAAGGCCTCTGGGAGCAATCCCGAAGGAAAAGGAGTGGTTGATCCACATGGATCAGGGGAAAATCCCCGTTGCAGATCCCTGAAAATTTAGGTCTTTATCCTGTTACAAATTGGGTTTTGTGTCACTTAATTGATGCTTTAATTTTTCCAGATCAGGGGAAAATCCCTGGTGCAGATCCCTGAAAATTTAGGTCTCCATCCTGTTGCAAATTGAGTTTTGTGCCACTTAATTTATACTTTAATATTTCCAGAGGGTTTAGGATTAATTTGAGCAGCTCCTGCTTGATCCAACACCAGGGAAAAGCAGGAGACAGGAATGTGCCAGCTGGGAAAAGCTGCTTTTCCAGGCTTATAAATCCTGAAGGAAAAGGAGTGGTTGATCCACAAGGATCAGGAAAAAATCCCTGTTGCAGATCCCTGAAAATTTAGGTCTCCATCCTGTTGCAAATAGGATTTTGTGTCACTTAATTGATGCTTTAATTTTTCCAGATCGGGGGAAAATCCCTGGTGCAGATCCCTGAAAATTTAGGTCTCCATCCTGTTGTAAATTGGATTTTGTGCCACTTAATTTATCCTTTAATTTTTCCAGAGGGTTTAGGATTAATTTTAGCAACTCCTGCTTGATCCAACACTAAGGAAAAGCAGGAGACAGGAATGTGCCCGATTTTCCAAGGCCTCTGGGAGCAATCCCGAAGGAAAAGGAGTGGTTGACCCACCTAAGTGTAAAGAATAAATCAAACGCCACAAAATCCGTTTAGGCAACAGGATGGAGACCTAAATTTTAAAGGAGATCCAGCAGGGATTTTCCCCTGATCCACGTGGATTTTTTCCCTTCAGGATTTATAAGCCTGGAAAAGCAGCTTTTCCCTGCTGGCACATTCCTGTCTCCTGGTTTTCCTTAGTGTTGGATCAGCACTGGGGCCAAGCAGGAGCTGCTCAAATTAATCCTAAACCCTCTGGAAAAATTAAAACATCAATTAAATGGCACAAAATCCAATTTGCAACAGGATGGAGACCTAAATTTTAAAGGATCTGCAACAGGGATTTTCCCCTGATCTGGAAAAATTAAAA
>NW_016690596.1:34807-36226 GCF_001604755.1 Lepidothrix coronata
CATCAATTAAATGGCACAAAATCCAATTTGCAACAGGATGGAGACCTAAATTTTAAAGGATCTGCAACAGGGATTTTCCCCTGATCTGGAAAAATTAAAACATCAATTAAATGGCACAAAACTCAATTTGCAACAGGATGGAGACCTAAATTTTAAGGGATCTGCAGCAGGGATTTTTCCCTGATCCATGTGGATCAACCACTCCTTTTCCTTCAGGATTTATAAGCCTGGAAAAGCAGCTTTTCCCTGCTGGCACATTCCTGTCTCCTGCTTTTCTCTGGTGTTGGATCAAGCAGGAGCTGCTCAAATTAATCCTGAACCCTCTGGAAAAATTAAAGCACAAATCAAGTGGCACAAAACCCAATTTGCAACAGATTCAAGACCCAAATTTTGAAGGATCAGGGGGAAATCCCCGTTGCAGATCCCTCAAAATTTAGGTCTTTATCCCGTTGCAAATCGATTTTTGTACCGTTTAATTGATAATTTAAATTTTCCAGAGTCCATCCAGTGGGGGAATGAGGGGAGGGAGACGCTGCCAGGGTGGAAAAATCCCGGTTTCAATCCCTTTTTTTCCTGCCTTGGCACAGGAGGAGGAGGTGAAGGAGGTGGTGAGGAGCGAGCTGAGGTGCTCAGGGGGTGAGTTGGCAGCTGCCAGCGGCTAAATTGGAGCAATTTGGGAGCTGGCACAAGGCTCAGACATGGAAATGTCACCCCATTAACAGCCCGGGGGAGCTTTGTCACCTCTCCCCGCTCAGAAATGAGGCCAAAATGTCTTTTCATCCCACTGAAACTCTGATTTTTTTTTTTCCCCCTTAAATCCCCTCTCTTCTCTTTTCTTTCCCTGCTTTAATCCCTGTTTTTTCCCTGCTCAGAAATCAGTGTGGAATTCTGGGCCACAACATCTTTTCATCCCACTGAAATTCTGATTTTTTTCCCCCTTAAATCCCCTCTCTTCCCATTTCTTTCCCTGTTTTTTGTGGCAAATCCTTCCTCCCTGCTCATCCCATTAATCCCTCCTTCCATTCATCCCTCATTCCATTCATCCCTGATTACTGAAAATTTGGATCTGCATTTTCCCTCCTAACCCCTTTTAATTCCTGCTTTAATCCCTGTTTTCTCCCTGCTCAGACATGAGGGTGGAATTCTGAGCCACAACATCTTTTCATCCCACTGAAACTCTCATTTTTCCCCCTTAAATCCCCTCTCTTCCCATTTCTTTCCCTGTTTTTTGTGGCAAATCCTTCCTCCCTGCTCATTCCATTCATTCATCCCTCATTCCATTCATCCCTCATTCCATTCATCCCTGATTACTGAAAGTTTGGAGCTGCATTTTCCCTCCTAACCCCCTTTAATTCCTGCTTTAATCCCTGTTTTCCCTCTGCTCAGAAATGAGGGTGGAATTCTGGGCCAAAATGTCTT
>NW_016690596.1:38169-40628 GCF_001604755.1 Lepidothrix coronata
AGGGATGCAAAGATTTGGACACAGCCCAGAGGGTCCCATCCTCCATGGGACAACATTCCAGCCCTTGGGAAGGGTTGCAGCAGCTCCAGTGGCAAAACAGGGGGTTCTTAAAAGTCTCCTGCCCAGTTTGGGAACGCTGAGCTCAGATTTCCCTGGTTTGGGGTGGAAGGATTCCCCTCATCCCACAATATCCCACCTTCTCCTCCCTGTGACAATTCCCAGGGCAAGGAATGGCCTCTCCTGAGGTCGGTGTTGGACATCCAAGGTTTGAATTCCCTTCCTGCCAGGGCAGGATTTGGGATCCGGGGGCCATTCCCACCCCATTAAATCCCGCCCCATAAATCCCCGTGGCTCCCGTATCGCCGCCGGATTACGATCGCTCCCGGGTTTTCCAAAGGCTCCCGGGTTTTCCAAAGGCTCCGGAGCTTTCCAAAGGCTCCAGAGCTTTCCAAAGCTCCAGCCCTGACATTTCTCTCCCCGCAAAGAGCCGCTCCCATTTTTCCCCGGAGCTGTTTAACCCCATTAAAGGGGTTTTATTGTTCCGCTCCTCGTTAAGAGGGACTCGTTATCCCGGGAAGGCTCCACCGATCCCTGTTTTAAGCAGGGGGGGTTAATTAGTTTGTGTGGCTTCATTAAGAGTCATTTCCATTTGCTCCCGCAGAGACGACTCCAGAGGAGGCAACAAATCCCAGGGATCGGGAGCAGAGCCAAGGAATCCGCAGAGAATTCCCAGGTGAGGCAAAGTGACATTTAGGGAATCCAATTCCTGCCTGGAAAGGGATTTTTTTGGGGATGGAGGGACGAGGGGGCTGAGCCAGCCGAGCTTAAAGCTGGGTTTAGGACTTGGCTTAAAGCAGGAAGGATTCCCCTCATCCCACAATATCCCACCTTCTCCCCCACTTGGCCATTTTCCCTGGGCAGGAGAAGAGGATCCATCCCAAAATGTACAACAGGGGAAAAAAACAGGATTCAAAATTCAAGGATTCGTTCAAAATTCCACTCCCAGGTCCTAGAGGCTTTTGGAGCTGAGGAGTGGAAATCCAGAGGGATCCAAAGGTTTGGTTTTCATCCCATCTGGATCCCACCAGGAAAATCCGCAGGGAGAGTCCTCCAGGCACTTCCCCAAATCCAAGCATTCCTCCTCCTCCCGGGATTCAGGGATTCATCCCCTCCTTGCAAAGGTCACAGGCGCCACAGGGGTGGGTTATTCCCACCGGGAATGCGCTGCTGGATGCCCTCCATGGTCCTTGCTTCCCCTTTTTCCTCTGCCAACCCCGTTTCTTTGGGATGTGGGGCTGTGGATCCCTAAATGGTGGGTTCCTAAAACAACCCCACACGTTTTTCCTGGGAAAACGGGGCTGGCAGAGCGTGGCATTTTCCCAATTCCACACATTTTCCCAGGAAAACAGGGCTGGCAGAGCTTGACCTTTTCCCAACTCCACATGTTTTCCCAGGAAAAAGGGGCTGGCAGAGAGCGTGGCCTTTTCCCAACTCCACACATTTTCCTGGGAAAACGGGACTGGCAGAGTGTAGCCTTTTCCCAACTCCACACATTTTCCTGGGAAAACGGGGCTGGCAGAGCGTGGCCTTTTCCCAACTCCACACATTTTCCCGGGAAAACAGGGCTGGCAGAGCGTGGCATTTTCCCAACTCCACACATTTTCCTGGGAAAACGGGACTGGCAGAGTGTAGCCTTTTCCCAACTCCACACATTTTCTTGGGAAAATGAGGCTGGCAGAGCGTGGCCTTTTCCCAGAACCAATTCCACATGTTTTCCTGGGAAAACAGGGCTGACAGAGCGTGGCCTTTTCCCAGCTCCACACATTTTCTTGGGAAAATGGGGCTGGCAGAGTGTGGCCTTTTCCCAACTCCACACATTTTCCTGGGAAAACGAGACTGACAGAGCGTGGCCTTTTCCCAGAACCAAATCCACATGTTTTCCTGGGAAAACGGGGCTGGCAGAGCGCGGGGCCTTTTCCCACCTGGATCCAACACGTGAGTTGGGATTTGGGGATGTCCTCCCACAGCCTCCTGCCTGCAGCCCATGGATGAGGGATCCTGCCAGGATTATTCCCTGCTCTGGTACTTCCACCCCGAGGCCAAGGCCTGCAGGCCCTTCCTTTTCGGGGGATGCCGAGGGAACGGGAATCGCTTCCCATCCCGGCGGGAATGCGAGCGGCGCTGCGGAGCCTCGGCAGGTAAGGCAGCCCCTGGAGTCCTCCAAATCCAGCCAGGAGGGAGGGAAAAGCAGGAAAACCTGGATCACCAACTGTGACCCTGGATCACCCAATGGATCCTGGATCACCCAATGGAATCCTGGATCATCCCATGGGATCCTGGATCGCCAAATGGGATCCTGGATCACCCAGTGGGATTCTGGATCCTCCAATGGGATCCTGGATCACCAAATGGGATCCTGGATCATCCCATGGGATCCTGGATTGCCAAATGGGATCCTG
>NW_016690596.1:41434-45292 GCF_001604755.1 Lepidothrix coronata
TTCCAGGAGCTCCTGGATGTCCCCTCCCTCAGGCCACTTCCACAGGTGGCCCTGTGGGTGACGAGGAGGGTCCAGCTGGGACGGGTTGTGCTTTCCAAGGGCAGGAATTCCAGGAACGGTGCCCTCTGGAATGCTCCATCCCACCACCTCCTTGGCATCTCCAGCCACCAAGGGCTCCAAACCTACTCCAGACCACCTTGTGAGCAGCCTCAGCCTTGGGCTCCCACCTAATCCAAGCTTTCCACGGAAAAAAACTTCCCTCCCGGAAGCGCGGCTGGGCTTCCGTTGCCGGATATCCGGGATTTGCGTGGATTTTCCTCGTCTCCAGGAGAAAAGGGCCCTGACAGCGAATCAGATTCTCCCCTGCCAAGCTTTGCTGGTTGAAACCAGCCTTCCTAGAAAGATTTTCCTCCTGGGCCTGGAGACAACTCTGGGAATCAGAATCCGGGGAAAAAAAACCCATTCGTTTTCCAGAATACATTCCAAAAAAAATTCCCCCCCGGAAGGTTCATCTGCTCTGGGTTTGGAGACCAATTAAAAAAGAGAAATAAATCAGAGATGGAGACCTACAATTCCAGGAATTCCTGAATTTCTACAATTCCAGAAATTCCCGAATTTCTGCAATTCCAGAAATTCCCGAAAATCCATTTTGGAGCTTTCCAGGAACTCTTTGAGTAGGTTTTTAGGGCGGGCGCCTCTTAATCCTAAAAATCAACATCCCGGGAATGTTCTCATCCCCCTGGAATCTTCCCGAGGTGCAAAAAGGGCCTCTGGGTGGCCAAACATTCCCGATCCGGAAGGAATAAAGGCAGGGAAAATATTCCAGGTCGCCCTGGAAAGCTCAGGAGCTCTCTGGGAAGGGCTGTACCGGTTGGGAATTAGGGATTTCCTGTCCCGGTGACCGGAGGCTTGGGATCCATCCAGCCCAAGGCTTGGGATCATTCCATGGAAACCATTCCCAGTGCTTTCAATCCGGCACCAGGGAAGGAATGAACCTCTTCCTGGGGTTTTATCCCAGGGAATGACACCGGGAGACACTGTGGGATCAGGAAGCAGCTGGAGGTGCCTCCAGCACTGGTGATGGAGTGGGATTCATCCAATCCCACATGGAGTGGGATTCATCCAATCCCAACAATCCGTGGGGTCGTTTCTCCAAGTGGTGCCGGGATCGGGATCCTCTCATCCATGTTTTCCTTCTGGATGTTGGATGTGCTGGGACACGACCTGGCACAGGCAATCCCGGGGGGTCCTGAGCCAGCTTGGGAATTCCAAGAGGGATTCTGACATTCCCTTCCTTTCCTCTTCCCTCTCTTCCCAACGCCAGGCAGAGGGAGCTGAGCAGCTGGAATTCCCTGGTTCAAATCCCAGGGAAACGGAGCTGGGAGAAGTTTCTCCGGGACATCTCGGACGAGCAGGACAAACGTTTGGAGGGGAACAGGCAAGAGGTGTTGGGAAAACGGGAATTCTGAAGAGGAAATCCAGCGGGATGAGGGCAGGGAAACACCCCCCTGGTGGCTGAGGGAAGGGGGGATGTCCAAAGGCTCCCGACTTCATCCCATGGGATTGGAAGGTGGGAAAAAAAAAACCCGGAGTGTATTTTTGGAAAATAAAAGTGTGTTAACGCTGCGGAATTCCCGTTGGTTCGCCTGGGAAAAGGAAATCTTGGGAAAGACCCCAAAGAAAAGTGGGAATATCTTGATTTCAGCCTGATCCTGACTTTGGGAAGTCCCTCCTCCTCCTCCTCTTTCCCTGATGATTTTCCCTGGGCAGGAGAAGAGGATCCATCCCAAAAAAATGTGTGACGAGGGAAAAAAAATCAGGATTCAAAAACTCGAGGATCGGTTCAAAATTCCAGCCTCGAGTCCTGGAAGTTTTTTGGAGCGGAGGATTTTGGAAATCCAAACAGAGGGATGCAAAGTTTCGGTGGCCACGTGGTCACAGCTCAGGGGGACACCCCTGTCCCACATGGGACAATATTCCATTGGGAATGTTGGGAAGGGTCACAGCAGCTCCAGTGGCAAAGGAGTTATTAAATATATAATTATATATATTATATATATGATAATATATGCTATTATATGTAATATATATTAAAATACATAATAATATTATATATAATATATAATATTGCATATTATTATATATAATATAATTATATATAATAATATTATATATTATATAATATTATATATTATATAAAATATTTTATTATTTTATATATTATATTGTGTATTATGTTTTATTATATATATTTAATATATATATTATACATAACATATATAAATATATAATATATAATATATTATATATTATATATATTATATATATTATATATTATATAATATATATTATATATTTTATTATAAAATTTATTATGTTTTATATATTATTATATATTATATATAACTATATATAATACATAAAATATATTATAATATATAATATTAGAGAATATATAATATTATTATATATAATATATTATATATAACAATATACATTATATATCATAGTCCATAATGGTATATATAATAATATTATATATTATCATATATTATATATATTATATATTATAATATATAAAATGTATGTTATATATAATTTATATATTTATATATTTATATATTTACATATTTATATATTTTTATTTATTTGTATATTTATGTATTATTTATATATTTGCTATATATAATATATATTATATTATATATTATATATAATATTATATATTGTATATATATTATATGTTATTATATATTATAATATATATTATATATAACAGTATATAATATAATAAATATAATAGTATATAATAATATTATATATTATAATATATTTTTATATAATATACTATATATTATACATACTAATAATATATTATTCTATATTATATATATTAATATATAATATACAATAATATATATTATTGTATATAGTATATAATACATATTATATATTATGCATATATAATATTTAATATATAATATATAATATAATATATAATAGTAAAAAGGGGTTATTAAAACTTTTCCACACCGAGCTCAGATTTCCCTGGGTTTGGGGTCATCCCGTTGCTCTGGTAGAATTCCCTTTATCCACAATATCCCAGGCATTGGAGGAGGGAGATTTGGGGACTTTTATTCCCCTGGCAGGAAAAGCTTTTTTTCCTTAAAAGAAAACAAAATCTGATTTTTGTAACCGCTGGCAACGAGCCAAGTGCCATTCCCGGGGGGACACTTCCAGCCTCTCCTCCTGGATCGAGACGCTTCTGGAAGAGAAAAACATTCCCTGAAGGAAGAAACGGGATTTTCCCAATGGAGCCAAACGGCGTCACCCGGAAGGGAGGGATTGGGCCTTCCCAGAAATGAGGATTTCCCTGAGGAACACCAGGAAACATCCCCCATTTCCATGGTTCCTTGGTGAGGGAGCTTTCCCGGGAATTCTGAGGGCTTGGGATGCCTGCAGAGCCCCCAGCCAGGCTGGGAAGCTTCCGGAATTCCCAGGAAGTAGTGGAGGGATTGGAATTCCAGAGACCATCCGGGGGAGCTGAAGAGTTTGGAACCATCCGGAAAAAACACATCGTTCCTAAATTATACGGGAAAAATAATCACTGTGGGCGGGAAAACAGCTGGAAAAGGGAATCGTGGTACGTCAAAGCAGCAACTCCCAAGGGAATAAAGGGACTTAATTCCCATTTTTTTTCCTTCTGGAAAGACTTTAGGAACGAGAACAGGTTTGTGGGATGGAGCTGCTCCCAAGGGAACAAAGGGACTTAATTCCCATTTCTTTCTTTTTGGAAAGACTTTAGGTTCGAGAGCAGGTTTGGGAATTAAGTCCCTTTGTTCCCTTGGGAGCAGCTCC
>NW_016690596.1:50966-52080 GCF_001604755.1 Lepidothrix coronata
AAAAAAAAAATCAGCTCCATCCAGCGGCTCCAACCGGTAAATCCAACCGGTAAATCCATCCCGCTTCGCCGGGAACAGGTTGGATTTCTCTCCTTTCAAGCCAAGATGCCATTCCCGTAAAATTCCCGGCGCTATCCCAGCAAATTCCCACCGGCTGGAGCGGGAAAACTTCCCTCTGGCTCCCCCCAGGTTTAAAATCCACCGCGCGGGGGGGGGAGTTTTTCTTCTTTCCCTGTTTTTTTTTGGAGCAGGGAGGAAATCCCGGCTCCAGCTTTTCCCCCCCGCTCCATAAAAACTTGGGGCGGGGGGGCAAAAATAACCCCCCGAAATCCAAAATATCGGCGGCCAAACGCTGCTTTTCCTTGATTTTTTTTTTCCCCTTTTTTTTTACCGGGATTTCCGGGAAAGCAGGAGCTGGGTGTGGATGGGTTTGGGTTTTTTTCCCTGCTCAGCCGAGATTCCCAACGATTGGAAAAGCTCCAGGAAGCGCAGGGACGAGCCACAGGTTTCAGTCGGGGGAGAGGCGAGGGGGGAGAAGCTCTTCCAGAAGCTGTTCCAGCTTCCCGGCATTCCCATTCCCATTCCCGGCGTCCCCAGGACAGCGGGGGAAATCGGCAATTCCTAAAATTTCCCCCGGGAAAAAAGAGCAATCCCTAAATTCCCTGCCCCGGACGGGAGCTCGAGGAATTTGCCAGACTTAACAGCTCCTGGTTTTTTTTTTCCTGCCGGGAAATCCCATCCCTAGCTCGTGGAGGAGGGAGACGCTTCCCTTGGGAATGGGGCAGGTTTTGGGGTGGGGAAAAAGGGTCTTTGCGTGGAAAAGCAACTCCCGGGATGTCCCGATTGTCTCTAAGCCCCCAAATGTCCGATTTGGGGTTCAAGGGAGGAGGGTTTGAGGTCCTAAATTGCCCCGTTGTGTGTCCGGGAAGGGTTTTCCTGCCCCATCCCGAATTTTCCAGCTCTGTTGGTGCTCCCTGGGTGGATCCAGGCGGGTTTTCCGGGATGCAGGGAAGGGTTGGAGGGATGGATGTTGCCCGAGGGGTTTTTTTTGGGAGGGAGGGAAGTGGGAATGGAGTAAATCCCTCAAATCCTGCCGGTTTGAGCCGCCCCAAAT
>NW_016690596.1:54732-58322 GCF_001604755.1 Lepidothrix coronata
CCTCCTAATTCCACAAATCCCCACACATGAGCTGTCCCTGCACACAATTCCCTGGGAAGGGAAAAGCAGGACTGGCCAGAAAACCTCAGGAGGGATTTCCCAGTTTTTCCTCACAGAGATTCCCTGTGGTTTAAGGTTGTTTCGCATCCACTCCAAGGCCTGGAGGGTTTCCAAAGGCTCATGGTCTCGTCCCCACCACAGTCCAGACCCTTCTCCCTCCTAATTCCCCGAATCCCCACACATGAGCTGTCCCTGCACACAATTCCCTGGGAAAGGAAAACAGGATTGGTCAGGAAACCTCAGGAGGGAATTCCCAGTTTCTCCTCACAGAGATTCCCTGTGGTTTAAGGTTGTTTTGCATCCACTCCAAGCCCTGGAGGGTTTCCAAAGGCTCATGGTCTCATCCCCACCACAGTCCAGACCCTTCTCCCTCCTAATTCCACAAATCCACACACACAATTCCTTGGGAAGGGAAAAGCGGGACTGGTCAGGGAAGCTCAGGAGGGAATTCCCAGTTTCTCCTCACAGAGATTCCCTGGGGTTTAAGGTTGTTTTGCATCCACTCCAGGGCCTGGAGGGTTTCCAAAGCCTCATGGTCTTGTCCCCAACACAGTCCAGACCCTTCTCCCTCCTAATTCCACAAATCCACACACACAATTCCTTGGGAAGGGAAAAGCGGGACTGGTCAGGGAAGCTCAGGAGGGAATTCCCAGTTTCTCCTCACAGAGATTCCCTGTGGTTTAAGGTTGTTTTGCATCCACTCCAGGGCCTGGAGGGTTTCCAAAGCCTCGTGGCCTCATCCCCACCACGGTCCAGACCCTTCTCCCTTCTAATTCCACAAATCCCCATTACCATCCAGATCCTTCTCCCTCCCAAATCCACAAATCCCCACCACCATCCAGACCCTTCTCCCTCCTAATTCCACAAATCCCTTTAACCAAAAATTGTGTCCCTGCACACAATTCCCCGGGAAAGGAAAACAGGACTGGTCAGGAAACTTCAGGAGGGATTTCCCAGTTTCTCCTCACAGAGATTCCCTGTGGTTTAAGGTTGTTTTGCATCCACTCCAGGGCCTGGAGGGTTTCCAAAGCCTCATGGTCTTGTCCCCAACACCATCCAGACCCTTCTCCCTCCTAATTCCACAAATCCCCACCACAGTCCAGACCCTTCTCCCTCCCAAATCCACAAATCCCTATACACAAAATGTGTGGGAGGTTTATCAGTTAAGCCTGACCTTGGACTCAGCTTTATGGGAGGCTGAGGCTGCCAAAGTCCACAAATTCCCAACCCAGCTCCAGTTAAACTTCCAGGCAGGCCCAGCCCTGGCAGTCAGGAGGGCCGGCTGTGTCCTGCTGATCGAGGAATCACTGGAAAATCATCGGAAAAAACAGATTTAGCCCAAAAGCCGAAGCGTGACGAAGCTCCCCGAGGAGGTTCAAACTCACCAGGAGGTCAAAGCACAGAGAAAAAGCAGATTAAAAGCTGACTTTGGTTAATCCGAGACTAAAACCAGCCCCAAATTTGCCGTGGGGTGGCTGGGGATGGAAAAGGGGGAGGGCAGGGAAGGGGGAGGAGAAAATAAGGGAGGATTTCCCAAGGGTCAGAGCAGAGCCCTAGACTCGACCACCAGCTTAGGACTAAAGGTTGGAGCAGCACTTAAACTCACCAGCGCTTAATCCACAGCCTAATTTAGACCACTGAGCAAAATCCCACAGAATTTACCATCAGAACAACAGGAACTCACTCCTAGGCCCGGCTTAACCACGGGTCTGGACTAAAGAATTGGCTGGAATGACGTGATGGGAACAGGGATCCTGCAGGCCGGGCTTTGTTTTAGGACCAGCTTTGTTATTCCAGCACAAAATGAAGCTATTCCAGGGGAAAATAAGCACAAAAAATGGAGCACAAACTTGGTTATTCCAGGGAAAAATAGACACAAAAAATGAAGCAAAAACTTGGTTATTCCAGGGAAAAATAAACACAAAAAGGGAAGCACAAACTTGGTTATTCCAGGGGAAAATAAACACAGAAAATGAAGCACAAATTTGGCTATTCCAGGGGAAAATAAACACAAAAAATGAAGCCCAAATTTGGCTATTCCAGGGGAAAATAAACACAAAAAATGGAGCACAAATTTGGCTATTCCAGGGGAAAATAAACACAAAAAGGGAAGCACAAACTTGGCTATTCCAAGGAAAATAAACACAAAAAGGGAAGCACAAACTTGGTTATTCCAGGGAAAAATAAACACAAAAAATGAAGCACAAATTTGGCTATTCCAGGGAAAAATAAACACAAAAAATGAAGCCCAAATTTGGTTATTCCAGGGGAAAATAAACACAAAAAGGGAAGCACAAACTTGGTTATTCCAGGGAAAATAAACACAAAAAATGGAGCACAAACTTGGTTATTCCAGGGAATAATAAACACAAAAAATGGAGCACAAACTTGGTTATTCCAGGGAAAAATAAACACAAAAAATGAAGCACAAATTTGGTTATTCCAGGGAAAAATAAACACAAAAAGGGAAGCACAAACTTGGCTATTCCAGGGGAAAATAAACACAAAAAATGAAGCCCAAATTTGGCTATTCCAGGGGAAAATAAACACAAAAAGGGAAGCCCAAATTTGGCTATTCCAGGGAATAATAAA
This sequence comes from Lepidothrix coronata, assembly GCF_001604755.1. Lineage (NCBI taxonomy): Eukaryota > Metazoa > Chordata > Aves > Passeriformes > Pipridae > Lepidothrix > Lepidothrix coronata. The sequence continues at coordinate 57,385 of NW_016690596.1, forward strand.
CACAAAAAATGGAGCACAAATTTGGTTATTCCAGGGAATAATAAACACAAAAAATGGAGCACAAATTTGGCTATTCCAGGGGAAAATAAACACAAAAAATGAAGCACAAACTTGGTTATTCCAGGGAAAAATAGACACAAAAAATGGAGCACAAATTTGGCTATTCCAGGGGAAAATAAACACAAAAAATGAAGCACAAACTTGGCTATTCCACAAAAAAATTAACATAAAAAATCAAACCCAAATTTGGCTATTCCAGGGAATAATAAACACAAAAAGGGAAGCCCAAACTTGGCTATTCCAGGGAAAAATAAACACAAAAAATGGAGCACAAATTTGGCTATTCCAGGGAAAAATAAACACATAAAATGGAGCACAAATTTGGCTATTCCAGGGAAAAATAAACACAAAAAATGATGCTCTCTCCGTGTCCATCCCGGGCCACTGGAATGTTCAATCCCACCTTTTTTTTTTTTGGGGTGGGATGGAACATTCCAGCCCCACCAGGGAGAGGGGTCAGCCCCGAAGAGCAGACCTGGAATCTTCTCAGCTGTGGACACAGAGATGGGAATCGGGAATCATCTCCCTCCTTTTGAGCTGCATCTTTGGGGAACGGATTTTGGGAGTTTGGGGGGTAATTTTGCCTCCTAAAACTCTCTCCAGGTCCTTTCTGAGAGGGGTAATTTTACCTCCCAAAATATTGTCCAGGTCCTTTATGAGGGTGTTGATTTTTCCCTCCTAAAATACTGCCCAGATCCTTTTTAGAGGGTTGATTTTTCCCTCCTAAAATAATATCCAGGTCCTTTTTGTGAGGGCTGATTTTCCCTCCTAAAACACTCTCCAGATCCTTCTTAGAGGGTTGATTTTTCCCTCCTAAAACACTGCCCAGGTCCTTTTTGGGAGGGTTGATTTTCCCCTCCTAAAACACCCTCCAACAA
>NW_016690596.1:59067-62261 GCF_001604755.1 Lepidothrix coronata
CCCTCCTAAAATACTGCCCAGATCCTTTTTAGAGGGTTGATTTTTCCCTCCTAAAATAATATCCAGGTCCTTTTTGTGAGGGCTGATTTTCCCTCCTAAAACACTCTCCAGATCCTTCTTAGAGGGTTGATTTTTCCCTCCTAAAACACTGCCCAGGTCCTTTTTGGGAGGGTTGATTTTCCCCTCCTAAAACACCCTCCAACAACCAGGACACAGCTCAGGGAACGACCAGAGATGGTGAGGAGGCAAAACCCCACCAAAAAAAAGCACTTTTTAACCCCCAGTTTGGCACCGGACACAGTGCAAAAACCCCGGGGAGCGAAGATTCCATTAAAAAACCACCGGGAAAAAGGGGGGGAATTTATGGATTTATTATCTAATCCCGAGGGTTTAGGGGAGATTTTTTTTTTTTCCAACCAGTTACTCCTTTGCATCCACAAAAAAAAAAGAAAAAAAGAAAAAAAAAAAGGTGCCACTTGTGCTACTCTTTAAATAAAGTTTCCAGCTGGATCAGCCAGAATTTTTCAGGGGTTGCAGGTCGGTTTTGGGTTTTTGGGGTGTTTTTTTTTTTAATCACACCGGGGATTCCCTGCCTGCTCCCAGACCTGCTTCCTCTTGGAGCTGGGAAGAGTGTCCAGCTCCGGCCAGGCAGCATTCCCAGAGGATACGGGGGCACTTCCCTCGCGGCGGTAATTAGGGTTGATGATGATGAGTCTCCCAGCTCAGCCTCTGCTCTTCTCCTCGGGACAAAACCCCCCCGAGGTCGGGAGGCACCTCCCCACACAATCCAAGGAATTCTCTGAGCCGAAAAGGTCGGGAGGCACCTCCTCACACAATCCAAGGAATTCTCTGAGCCGAAAAGGCAAAAAAAAGGTCTTTATTCACATACAAAAAAAGGCGGTTGCATAGAAGGACAGGCGCGTTCCTAACCCAAAAAAAAAAGTGCTTTTACACTCAAAAGCCAGAGCCAGAGTTTCGCCATTCCAGCCAAAGCAGCTCGTAGCATTTTTCCCCCCCTGGAGCAGGAGGAGACCGGGATATCTCCTGCCTAGGCGGGACACTAAGCCAGGCCTTAACTCAGCGATAAAACAGCAGCGTGGCAAAGCTCAGGACACCCAGGACTACACGAAGCAGGGGAAGGTTTAACATGCCAAGGGACGGTCCTGATGCCTCCAGGCCCTCGGCACGGAAGGTCTCTGAGGTTTGGCTCCGCCGCGTCCCCTCAGTACTCGTCCTCCTCGGCCTCCTCCTCCTCCTCCTCCTCCCCGTCCGCAGAGTCCCTGCCCACCTCCTCGTAATCCTTCTCCAGCGCCGCCAGGTCCTCCCTGGCCTCGGAGAACTCGCCCTCCTCCATGCCCTCGCCCACGTACCAGTGCACGAAGGCCCTCTTGGCGTACATGAGGTCGAACTTGTGGTCGAGGCGGGCCCAGGCCTCGGCGATGGCCGTGGTGTTGCTCAGCATGCACACGGCCCTCTGCACCTTGGCCAGGTCGCCGCCGGGCACCACGGTGGGCGGCTGGTAGTTGATGCCCACCTTGAAGCCCGTGGGGCACCAGTCGACGAACTGGATGGAGCGGCGCGTCTTGATGGCGGCGATGGCGGCGTTGACGTCCTTGGGCACCACGTCGCCGCGGTAGAGGAGGCAGCAGGCCATGTACTTGCCGCGCCGCGGGTCGCACTTCACCATCTGGTTGGAGAACTCGAAGCAGGCGTTGGTGATCTCTGGCACGGAGAGCTGCTCGTGGTAGGCCTTCTCCGCCGACACGATGGGCGCGTAGGTGGTCAGCGGGAAGTGGATGCGCGGGTAGGGCACCAGGTTGGTCTGGAACTCGATGAGGTCGACGTTGAGGGCGCCGTTGAAGCGCAGCGAGGCCGTGACCGAGGAGACGATCTGGCCGATGAGGCGGTTGAGGTTGGTGTAGGTGGGGCGCTCGATGTCCAGGTTGCGGTGGCAGATGTCGTAGATGGCCTCGTTGTCCACCATGAAGGAGCAGTCCGAGTGCTCCAGCGTGGTGTGCGTGGTGAGGATGGAGTTGTAGGGCTCCACCACGGCCGTGGACACCTGCGGGGCCGGGTACACCGAGAACTCCAGCTTGGATTTCTTGCTGTACTCCACGGAGAGCCGCTCCATGAGCAGGGAGGTGAAGCCGGAGCCGGTGCCTCCCCCGAAGCTGTGGAAGACCAGGAACCCTTGGAGGCCGCTGCACTGGTCAGCCTGCGGCAGAACGAGGCCTGTTTATCTCTCAGTTATCCCAGCCCTTAATCCCAAAGAAAACCAGGGACGAATCCCACTCAGAGCCCTTTCCTGAGGGGATTCACTCCGTGTATCCCCAGGCCGAGCACCTCCATTAAAGCTTTGCTGAGCCCCCAAAACAAATCCCAGCAGCAGCAGCAGCAGCTCTTGGAAATCACACAGATATGGGGTGGTTTTTTTTTTGGTTCTGAGTTTTTGTCTTTTTTTATTTTAAGACTTTTCCCCCAAACCCGAAGTTCAACCGCGGTGTCCACAAACGAGTTATTTATTTAGAGGTGTTATTTTAAACGTGTCAACTTAAAATTCATCAGGACCTGCAGTGATAGGATAAAGAATAAGGGGTACAAATTGAAAAAGGGGGGAATTTAGGTCGGATAATGGGAATTCTTGGTGCTGAGGCTCCTGGAACAGGCTGCCTCATCCTTGGAAGCATCCAAGGCCAGGTTGAAGCAACCCGGGATAGTAGACCCGCTACAGGGAGAGTTGGGATATTAAGCTCCCCTTAATATCCCGTGATACCTTAATATTCCTTAATATTCCACAGCTCTAGCCCCCCCGATATCCCAGGATTCCACGGCAATCCCGACATCCCTCTCACCATCTTGCGGATCCTGCTGAGCACGGTGTCGATGATCTCCTTGCCGATGGTGTAGTGGCCGCGGGCGTAGTTGTTGGCGGCGTCTTCCTTGCCGCTGATGAGCTGCTCCGGGTGGAAGAGCCCGTGGTAGGGGCCGGTCCTGATCTCATCTGGAAAAGGGGGAGAGGAGCAGAGCACAGTTACGGGGCCGGGACATCACCAGGACAGAGCGAAACGCATGGGGATTGAGTCCATCATCAGTAAATTTGCAGGTGACACCAAGCTGGGGGAGTGTTGATGTGCTGGAAGGCAGGAGGGCTCTGCAGAGGGACCTGGAGAGGTTGGAGAGTTGGGCTGATTCCA
>NW_016690596.1:63074-66435 GCF_001604755.1 Lepidothrix coronata
TAAGGACAGACAGGATGTGGCATCAGTGCCATGGGCTGGGAACCACGGCGGGGGTGGGTTAAGGGTTGGGCTGGATGATCTCAGAGGTCCTTTCCAACCCAGCTGATTCTGGGATTCTATGAATGGCCACCAAAAAACGGGCAGTTCCAACCGGGAATGACGGAAGGGGCAGGAATGACCGATTTGTCAAAGGTCCTGCTGCCTCTCCTCCGTCTTCCACCTCGAGATCCCAAATTAGCCCGGCTTAAGGAGTCAGGACCCTGCCTGTGCTCCCAGTTTTTGTGGGATTGGTCACCACAAGAAGCTGGTTTTCCAGCTCGTGACCAAAGCATCTGGAAGAGTCTGGAAGCTCCTCAACACGAGGCAAAGGGCTTCCAGTGTTGATCCAGCTTCCCAGACAGGCATCAGGAGCAGTTTTCCCTCAGCTCCAGGCAGTCGCTGAGGTTGGAGGCAGCTCCAGAGGGTTTTTGGATCCGCTCAGTCCCAATACTGGATACACCTCATATCCTACAGATTCAATCACTGCACTCCCAATTGAATCAAGATTAATAATTAAGCTGAGCCCAAACAGAAGTCTGCACTCCTTTTCTTGGATGATCCAGTGACTCACACATCCCACAGGGGGAGAGAGGAGGAGAATCCCAGGAGGCAGAAGCAGGGAGAGGGATGCAGGAGCCTCGGTTGGGAATGATTTCCACCAATTCCTTGAGCAAAAAAAAAAAAGGAATTTGTTCTCCAGGGAGGTGCCACGACTGAGTCAAACACCCAGGGATCACCAAGGAAACTGGGAATAGAAGGGGAATTGGAAGTCTTGCAGGAGCAAGAATCCCACAAGGAATTAGGTTGGGAAAAGACCTCCAAGATCGAGTCTGACCTTTGACTGAACGGGACACCCCGTTCCCACAAAACCACGGAGTGGTGGCACCAAAGGTGCTCCAGGGGGGGCATTAGAACCAGGTTTAGTTTAATTAAACCCAGGTGTGCCACACCTGGATGGCGCAATTCCATCCAGGAGCACCGAGGCTGATAAATCCATGATAAATCCAGGATAAATCACTTCCCACCCGCTGGGGAGAACAGGCCTCAAAAGGAGGGATCAACCAAAGCCGGGGGTGGTGACAGCATTTGGCACCCCCAGATCCACTTAGAAAGGCGAATTCCGCCTCCTGTGGACGGCTGGGAATGTTTTATTGGAGCGGAGGAGCGGGATCTGCCGGGAAACACGGGCGGCAACACAATTCCCAAGGAAGAAGGGCGGGGAATCCCCAAAAATCCTCTTACCAATGACCGTGGGCTCCAGGTCGATGAACACCGCCCTGGGCACGTGTTTCCCGGACGCCGTCTCGCAGAAGAAGGTCTCGAAGGAAGAATCCCCCTGCTCCGAGCCGGGATCCGGGGATTTGCCCTGCTTGGATGCCGGGATGGTGCCGTCGGCCCGGATGCCGTGCTCCAGGCAGTACAGCTCCCAGCAGGCATTGCCCATCTGCACCCCGGCCTGCCCGATGTGGATGGAGATGCACTCCCTCTGGAATGGGAAACGGGCTCGTTAGGGAGAGGGTTTGGACATCCTGGGGAGCAGGAATTCCAGCCCTGGTTGGAGTGGTTTGTTACCACGTGGATAAAGAGGAAAGGAGGCAGAAAACAGGCGGCTTCCGCCTGCTGCGGGGAGCTGGAGTTGGGATCAAACCACGGCAGTTGGACACGGCATCCCTAGGAAGGGGACATATATTCCTAGGAAGGGGACATATATTCCTAGGAAGGGGCCACGTCATCCATAGGAAAGGGACACACATCCATAGGAAGGGGACATGGCATTCCTAGGAAGGGGACACAGAATCCATAGGAAGGGGACACAGAATCCCAAAGAAGGGGACACACATCCCTAGGACGGGGACACACATCCCTAGGAAGGGAATACGGCATCCATAGGAAGGGGACACAGAATCCATAGGAAGGGGATACAGCATCCATAGGAAGGGGACACACATGCCTAGGAAGGGGATACAGCATCCATAGGAAGGGGACACACATCCCTAGGAAGGGGACACACATCCCTAAAAGGGGGACACGACATCCTGAGGAAGGGGAAACACATCCATAGGAAGAGGACACAGAATCCATAGGAAGGGGACACAACATCCATAGGAAGGGGACACAACATCCATAGGAAGGGGACAGCATTCCTAGGAAGGTGACACAGCATTCCTAGGAAGGGGACACACATCCCTAGGAAGGGGACACAGAATCCATAGGAAGGGGACACAGAATCCATAGGAAGGGGACACAACATCCATAGGAAGGGGACACAGAATCCATAGGAAGAGGACACACATCCCTAGGAAGGGGACACAGAATCCCTAGGAAGGGGACACACATCCATAGGAAGGGGACACAACATCCATAGGAAGGGGACACAGCATCCATAGGAAGGGGAAACGGCATTCCTAGGGAGGAGACGTGGCATCCCTAACTCCTTGGATCTGATCCAATCCCTAGGAAGGAGGAAGGAAGGAGGTGGGAAGGCGGGAAGCAACCGAGCGGCGCCGGCTCCTCGCTCGGCCGGAGCTTCCATGGAGATCCCGGAGAAACGGGGCACCAGGGACAACAGCTCCAGGCTCCTGACCCAGAAAAAAGGGAGAAGCCAAGCTTGGGAAAGCCACATCCGAGCTTGGGAAAGCCACATCCGAGCTTGGGAAAGCCACATCCAAGCTTGGGATCCCAGCAGGAAAGGCCGGAGGAAAGCAGCAGGTGCCTGGGGCCACAACAAGGCCCCGGGAGCGGCTCCGAGTCCTGGTTTATCCAGGTTTATCCAGGTTTATCCAGGTTTATCCAGGTCACTCCAGGAGCTTCTGACTCCAGGGAATCCTGAAGGCACCGGAGACTCTCCCAGGGGACTTTTGATGGCTGTGCCATTCCCGGGATAATTGGCACCTGCAGCTGGGATCAAAGGGATGGCGGGGCCTCCCATCCCGGCTCCCCGGCTGGGAGAATCCCAACTCCTGCCGCCCCAGGAAGCCGGGAATCCCGCCCGGGAATGGCAAAGCGGGCAGCTGAGCCCACCAGTGCGGCACCTTGGCTTAGGTCCGGCCTAACTGCACCGAGATAAGCCCGGCTTAGTTAGTCCTGGCCACCAGGAGAAGGACACGGGGCCACTTGTCCCCTCCAGCGACCCCACACGCACGCCCGGCTCATCCGCCAAAAAGCTGGAAAAACCAGCCGGATGAACATTTGTTTTTTGGGGATTTTTTCCGACTTTTTATGAATTTTTTTTTCGCAGATTTTACTCATTTTTGATGATTTTTTGGGGCGCGTTTTGCCGATTTTTTAATGATGTTTTTGCAGATTTTTGCCGATTTCTAAT
>NW_016690596.1:69632-72290 GCF_001604755.1 Lepidothrix coronata
AATATCTAATCCCAAGGGATTTTTAAGAGCAGACAAAGGCAACATGGCAGCTCCTTCTTAAGGAAAAAAAAAAAAAGGGGAAAAAACCTTAAAAGTTGGGATTTTAGTTCTCGGTTTAAAACATTTGAGGTGTTAAACTTAGGGGGGGGGAGAAGCAAAGAAGTTTAAATTTAGAGTTGAGCTCAGGATGGAGATAATGATCTTCCAGCCCCCCCAAAAAATAAGGAAATTAAACTCAGTTTGTCATAAAGAGACGGAAACTTCGCAACTCGGAGGCCGCTCCGAGCAACATCCCTCGACTTTTCCCCATATAAGGAGCAAACCCCGAATCAATGAAGGCAGAAGTTGATGGGGAATTAGAGCAAAAAACCCGCTGGGAATGAACAAACCCCGGCAGGAAGGAAGGAGAGAAAGAGGAGGGGGGAAAAAAAGAGGAAAAACTTGGGAAAAAAAGTTAAAAAACAATCGAGACTTATATTTTTTTTTTAAGTCGAGCTCGATCCGAACACGCTCTTACCATGGTGAGACCGGAGGCTTGGGAAGATCCAAGGAAAACAGCTGCTGTTCCTGCCTCTCTCTCTCCCCCCCGCGATTTTATAGCCCGGGAAAGGGCTTTGACTCCACCTGGATGGCAAAGGAGTTTTCCGGGGCTTAAAGGAGCAGAGCTCCTTTTCCTTCGCATCCCTGGAAAAAAAAGGGAGAAGGGATAAAATCGCCCCCCCGGGGTTAAACCCGGCTCGACGGGATAGTTTGGCTTCGGTTTTGTCTTAAAGAGGGCTCAGCTGGAGGGGAAAAAAATGCAGAGGTCGAAATGTCGGCGTTTGGGGTCGGCTGAAAAAGCAGGAAACTCCAGGGAAGGTTTTTGTGCCCCCCCCCCCCCAAATAATTCACTTTATCCAGGGAAAAACGGCCTCGCCCTCATCGTTACCCAGAGCACTTGTCTATTTTTAGGCACAATCCCGCGATTTTGGGGCTTTGTTCCGGACTTCCATGGGAATCTCCTGGGTGTTGCGTTCAGGTTTAGGCCCCTTCCTTATTTTCTGAGCTTTGGGATTCGTTTTTTTTGTCCTCCTGCCAAAGGATCAAGAGCCAGTTTTGGCCCCGTCCCTCAAGAACTTGAGGATTTCTCGGATCTGATCCGCCCCTAAATCCCAGCAGTGCCCGGTGGACGAGAGCCTTCAGTGGTAATTTATTCCACTCATTCCCTAATTTCCCTCTTGATTTTCCCACTAAAAATTCCCCCAAAACCGCCTTTGGTTCCTCCAGGTTGGAAGGTCCGGGGTGGGGGCGACGACGACGTCACAGACGACGTCACAAACGACGTCACAAACGACGTCACAAACGACATCACAAACGACGTCAAACGATGTCAAAATGAGCAAAGAAAAGAAGTTTTTCCCTGTTTTTAGATCCTGGGAGATCCCAAAGACTGGGAGACGCCGGAGGGTTGGTCGGATTCGGAATCTGGGATGTGGGAGGGCAGGGTGAGTGTGGAGTTGGATGATCCTCCAGAAGGGAGAGCTTGAAATTCTCCCTGAAATTTGCCCTTTAAATTCTCCCTTGAAGGGAGACCTTGAAATTCTGGGGAGGTGTTGGAGCAGGAACACAAAAAACGTGGGAATTTTCGTCTCCTTGGATGGGCCCAAAACTCCCCAAGTGACCCGTTCTAAAGGTGACCTCGGGGTGTTTTAGGAGGGAAAATCAACCCTCCCAAAAAGGACCTGGAGAGGGTTTTAGGAGGGAAAATCGATGTTCTCAAGAAGGACCTGGACAGTGTTTGAGGAGGGAAAATCAACCCTCCCAAAAAGGACCTGGACATTATTTTAGGAGGGAAAATCAACCTCCTCAAAAAGGACCTGGACAGTGTTTTAGGAGGGAAAATCAACCACCTCAAAAAGGACCTGAAGAGTGTTTTAGGGGACAAAAATGACCCTCACAAGAAGGACCTGGAGAGGGTTTTAGGGGACAAAATCAACCCCCTCAAAAGGGACCTGGACATTATTTTAGGAGGGGAAATCAACCCTTCCAAAAAGGACCTGGACAGTGTTTTAGGAGGTAAACCCCCCCCCAAGCTCCCAAAACACGTGCCCCAAACCTGCTGGTCGGGCCAGATCTTCTCCTCTTCCCAAGAGGAATCTGCTCCTCAGCGGGAAAGGAGAAAACGAGGAACTCGGGTGACTTAAGAGCATGAAACGTTTATTTACTCCATAAATTTATTTACTAAATAATTTATTTATAATAATGATTTATTTTATAAATGGAATATATAATATATTATATATAATATAATGTATTATATATAATATATTATATATAATATATTATATTATATATTATATATTATGTATTATATATATTACAATTATAATAGTTTATAACACATAATAATGTATAATATATGATATATAATAATATATTATATACAATATAAAATATATAAAATATATAAAATAATATATTATATATTATATATAATGTATATAATATATATTATATATATTATATCTCATATAATATATTTATGATATATTATAAATATATTATAAATATATTATAATGATAATGGTTTATAACACATAATAATGTATAATATATAATATATAATAATATATATTATATATAGTATATATAATATATCATATATATAATAATATATAT
>NW_016690596.1:75551-76602 GCF_001604755.1 Lepidothrix coronata
GATTTCAGCAGGCAAGGCCTGTCCCAAAAACCTCTGGGACCACTGAAGTCTCTGCTCAGCTCTCTGACCGGCTGGAAAAGCCATTCCATAAATCCATGGCTCACTTGGAGCGTGTGAGGGGGGGAGGATACAGAGCTCAGGGGAGCAGCTGAATGCGAAGAACAGGAGGGTTTGAAACTGGAGCCTCCTCAAAACCAGGAGGACAAACCAGCCCAGAGAGCAGGGAAGGAGGGAGGAGGCGGCTGTGGGGAGAAGGCCTGGGAAGAAATCCAGGGATTTGGCAGGTGGGGGATGAAGCGTGGGGATGTCCATCATCCAATATAAATGAAATTCCAAAGGGTTTGGAAGCAAAACCAGAAAGGTGAGGGGTTTGTCCTGTTGAGTCTGCACTGGGATAAAATAAGCAGAATTAAATCCCCTCAGTTTTGGCACCGGGGCTGTGCCTGACTCCTCGAGCCCGGTGTGTCAGGAATGCCCCTCCCCTTTCTCCCATCCCAAAGGAGAAGCCCCAAATTCTTGGCTTGGACCCTTGAAATCCTGGGCTCACGGCTGGTTTTGTGAAACCTTCTGGCAGCCAGAAGGAGGGGTTATATCCACTCAGCCTCGAGCTGCAGGTCCCGCTTCAGCAGCTGAACCCGCGGCTTTGGGGGCTCTGGAGGAGCCATTTCTCCTCCCTCGCCGAAACCCAGCCAGGAAAGCAGAATTCCAGGGGGTTTTTTCAAGGAGTTTCCAGGAATTCCATCCCAGAAGATCAACCTGTGGCTCAGATGAACACGATCCAGCGCGAAAGGCCTCGCTCCAGCCTCGCTGTCTGGGCTGGAAATGTTGTTACAGGCAGAGATTTTTTTGCCAAAGCAGCCTGGTCTGAAGGCAGATTTGCACTTTGGAGGAGAAATATTATATATATAATATTATATATAAAATAAAGATCAATATATCAGAGTATTACATTCTATATATATATTATATGGAGGTCAATATCTCAAAATATATATATGTTATAACAGATTATATATAACATAAAGATCGATATATCAGAGTAGATCGGAAG
>NW_016690596.1:78420-79812 GCF_001604755.1 Lepidothrix coronata
CGCCGCCGCCGCCGCCGCCGCCATTTTCAAACCGCCGCCGGCGCCGCCGCCGCCATTTGTGACCGGGCTGAGGCGGCTCCGCTCCCGCTCCCAGTCCTGCTCCCAACCCCGCTCCCAGCCCCATGGAGGCAGAGCCCCCGGGCCAGAAACCCCCTCGGCGGAGACGCAGCAGGGCCAGCAGCCCGCCCCGCCCGGCGGACGGCACCCCCGGCGCGGCCGCCTCCTGCAGCCGGTAGGAGTCGCGATCCCCCCGCGCGTCCCCCCCCCGTGAGGGGCTGAGGGTGACCCGCGGGCCGGGGGTGCCCTCAGGGGACACCCCGCTCCGCTCCCCTCGTTCTCCCCTCAGCTCCCCTCCCGCCTTCCCCGGCTGGCTGTGGGGGAGCCCTCACGCTCCTGTTTTCCCAGGGAAATCCCCTCCTTCCCGCCGTCCGGCACCTGCTCTGGTGTCATGAAGGGGATTCCTCTCCTCCAGGCTCTGGGAGGATCCACCAGCCCAGGTTGTTCCAGCCTGGCCTTGGACACTTCCAGGGATCCAGGGGCGGTTCTCTGGGCAACCTGGGCCAGGGCCTCCCCCCCCTCCCAGCCAGCCATTCCTTCCCAATATCCCACCGAAATTCCCACCCCTGTGTGCCAAACTTTCGTGGAAAAACCTCCCCCATATCCCCTGGGTTGCCCGCATCCCTTTGGGAAAACGAGGAGAGGCTTCTTGTTGCTCCTTGGGGTGGGAATAATTTGGAGGCGGGGTGTGTTTTATATCCCCTGGAGACACGGGCTGGGGATCCCTGAGCCCTGCGGGCTGGAACATTGGATCATCTCCCTCTCCTGGATGTGGGAAGACCCTCCAGCATCAGCTTTGCCTTTTATTCTGATTTTTAAACCCCTGCGTGTGCCATCTGTTACTGTTATTCTGGTATATCGACCTCTATGCAGTAGATACATATATAAAATATATATTGATATATTGACCTTTATATTATATTATACCATAACATGTAGTGTATATATATATTCTGATATATTGACCTCTATAATATATATATAGAATGTAATACTCTATATTGACCTTTATGTTATATCTAATGTATTATAACATGTATATATATTCTGATATATTGATCTCTATATAATATATATATATAGAATGTAATACTCTATATTGACCTTTATGTTATATATATTATAACATATATATTTTTTTTCTGAGATATTGACCTTTATATAATATATATAAAAATATATATATTCTGGTATATTGCCCTATATATAATATAGGTATAAAATATACCTTCTGATACATTGACCTATAATATGTATAAAATATATCTTCTGATATATTTTATATATGATATATATAATATATATAAAAATATATATATTCTGGTATATTGCCCT
>NW_016690596.1:85411-87232 GCF_001604755.1 Lepidothrix coronata
TTCCTCCCTCCCACCCCCGACACACAGAAAGTTTTGAAGGCTTTGTAGCCCTTGCTCAGGGAGAAGCAGCAGTTCCAGGGCTTGGCTTGGTTTAAACCTCTGGGTGAGGTTTCTCCAAGTGATTTAATTCCTGGGAGGGATTTTTTTGAACGTCATTTGTGTTGTCATGAGTCCCTTAAACTCCTCTTCCCTTTGCCCACAGAAGCTGTGGCTGCCCCTGGATCCCTGGAAGTGTCCAAGGCCAGGATGGAGCAGCCTGGGATAGTGGGAGGTGTTGGGGTTGGACCTGGATGGTCTTTAGAGTCCCTTCCATCCCAAACCATTCCATGATCTCCCATCTCTCCCAGCTCAGAGGGTTTTGTTCCTCAGCTCTAAGAATTGACTCTCAAACTGTTTTTTCCCTCTGGTGACAAATCCAAAGGAACTGGGGCCTCTTTGTTCTCCCTGTTTGCACAGAGAGGATTTGATCCCTGGCTCTGCCCAGTGCAGGAGTTCCTCCCCTGCCAGGAGCAGAGATTCCATGGATTTATATTTCTCTCAGTGCCTGAGCAGTGCTGGGGGACATGTCAGGACAATAAACATGGTTTTTAGTCATTTTGAGACCCAGCAAAGCCCAAAAGGCTTCAGAGAAGCCTTTCAAGATCTCCTGGGCTTGGACATCTGGAGATCCCAAGAGGGATTTCAGGCAACCTCTGGCCCCTTCTCTCTGTGCTGGGCAGCACCCAAGGGGCAAAGCTTGTTGCCCAGAGGAGCTGTGGCTGCCCCTGGATCCCTGGAAGTGTCCAAGGCCAGGATGGAGCAGCCTGGGATAGTGGAATGTGTCCCTTTGAAGTGTTGCCAGGAGTTCTTATCTCTCTTATCAAGCCACGTTTCCTCCCCCGGCTTTACAGATGTAACATTTTACGTTGCTGCTCGTTGTTTCCACCTCAATATCGATCTTAATTCTGATTTGTTAGGGATTATTTGCATCAAACCTGCCCTGCTTTTGCAACAGAACTCAGCCACATCAGGGGGCAGCTCTGAGGTGCTTCTGCCACCTAAATCAACCCCTTCCCTTTGTGCCAACAATTGCTTCGGGATAATCTTTGAGCAGAGACAGACCAAGCTCTGTGTTAACTCTCCAAGAACGTTCTCCCGAGCCGAGCGAGGTTTAATAACAGGTTTCCTGTGTCAGACTTCCCCTCCCCTAAATCCAAGTGCTCTCTCCGGGAGAGCTGCCCTCTCCCCCCCCTCGGAGGTTTGTTTTGTGTGGGGGCGGTTTGTTGCTCGGTTGGTTTGTTGTTAACGACTGGAAATGACTCTTGAGGCTTTTATTAAAGCTTCGTGATTGCCCTCCCCGATTAAAACCTGCAAACAAACTTCAGGTGTGTTTATCCCTCAAGATGAGAGGCTCGTTGGCTGAACTCCCCTCCCTTTTCTCCTCCTTGGCCCCTGAGCTGCTTTTCCCTGCCAGGCTCCATAAAATTATCCCTGGAGGCAGCAGTTCCTTGTCTGCTGCAGCAACTGCCATTTTCCTGGACTTATTAATCCTTCAGTTGGGTTGTTTTGTCTGAGTTTCGAGCTCTTTTTCTCTCCTTGCAGGCCTTTCTTTTCTCTGTCCTTTTACTGATGATTTAGATGAGGGGATTGAGTCCATCAGCAGCACATTCCAGGTGACACCAAGCTGGGGGAGTGTTGATGTGCTGGAAGGCAGGAGGGCTCTGCAGAGGGCCCTGGCCAGGCTGGATCCATGGGCTGATTCCAAGGGGCTGAGGTTCCCCAAGGCCAAGGGCCGGGTCCTGCCCTTTGGCCACCAGAAGCCCCTGCAGCTGCAGGCTGGGC
>NW_016690596.1:88108-89864 GCF_001604755.1 Lepidothrix coronata
GGGAACCACGGCGGGGTTGGATCAATCAAGGGTTGGGCTGGATGATCTCGGAGGTCCCTTCCAACCCAGCTGATTCTGGGATTCTGTGATCCGCCTCTAAAACCTCCTCCGTGGCCACACAACCAAACAACTCCAAGGCTCTCATCCCCACAATGACAGAATTAATTTGGATTCCATGTTCAAACTGAGCAAGATCAGGAGAATTAGGGAGGGATCTCAAACTGGAAAATATCATCTGGGAATTAAAAGAAATCATTTCAGAGCTGATATTTATTCCTCCTCCAGCAAGGAGTGGAGGAACATCAGCAGGAAGGACCGTGAGGGATCCAAACACACTCAGATGGGCAGGGAAGGCTGAGAAACCCTCCCGTGGTTTGATGTTGGGGCTCCTGCGACTGCAAATTTCGGTCGGGCTCAGGTACCAAGCTCTTGGAACAGCTTCCAGAACCAGCTCCCGCTAAACCTCCCCCAAAGGACGAGGCTGAAAAGGGACTCGAGGGCTCCGGAGCCTCCAAACCGCTGGGGAAAGGAGGCACTTCAAGGTTACAAAGGGGGAAGAAAAGCAGTGAAAGGAACAGTTATCTCGCCTCAAAGTGCCTTAAATGACTTTAATCAGACCGTGCAAACCCTGCTGGAGAAAAGGAGGCTCTCCTGGGGTGGTTCCCGGGGCTCGTTCCTGGCTCCGGGATATCAGCGCTGCTTACACATGTTTGCTTTTCTTTTTTTTTTTGCGTTTGGCAAAGAAAGTAAAAGCATGAAACGATCCCTTTTGTGCGAGCAAAGTACACCTCCGAGAGCCCTCGGAACGTGTCAATATTTAGACTGTGAAGTCACTCGGTGCTGCTTTTTACCACCCACCTCCTCGGGGCTTTCCCTCTTCCCCTCTTGCCCTCGGTTATTGTGGAGACATTAAATCCGCAGCTCCTCCCTGCACCATTTCCTGCCCAGCTCTTGGACCTCCTCACTCTTTTCTTTCAGTAGGATTACTGGAAAATAATCCCAAAGTCTCCTCTCCTCGTGTTTTCCTCCCTCATTCCCATCCTGAGTCTGACCCTGCCCCCGTTTCTTTTCGCTGCCGTGGGTTCAGTGTTAAATCCCCTTCGGCTTTTTACAGCCCTGCTGAAGGCGAGGAGGCGAAATTCCCGAAGAATAGAGGTCCCTGTGCTGTTCCCAAAAATATTCGGGTGTTAAGTAGAACAAGACTGACGTTTGTGAGGCTCCTTTTTTCCTGCCTGCACCCGTTTTGGAGCTGCCTGTTCGTACCCCCCCCCCGGTAAATCTCTTCCAAAGCTTTGTCTGGTCCCGTCCTGATCCCACAGGGACTTTTTCCCTTCAGCTTTTGGCAGGAATCCCGCAGCTCTCGGCGTGTGCCGAGGCCGGGAAAGCCTCTCCTCCCCCAAAAAAGGGCAGGAAGAAGGGCCGTGACCTCCCCCACGCCCGGGCACTTCATGGCCTCTGCAGAACTGCCTGGAGCGGGAGGGGAAAACGCCGGCCGGGATTCTCCCGAGCCATCCCGCGGCCGGGTTTGTTTGGGGTGGGAATCACCAGGAATTACGAGCGCGTTGTTGATGTTCTGATGAGCTGCGAGCCCACACGTGGCAGCTTCTCCAGCCCCGTCACCTCCTCCCCTTGGGGAGCCCGGAGCTGCAGTGCAGTCAAATTTATTCTTTTATAATCAAAATAAAAAGCTTTGCTCTCCAAGCTGGAGAGCACATATGTGGCTCCAGCCACACAGAATCCCAGAATCCCAGAATCC
>NW_016690596.1:90834-94515 GCF_001604755.1 Lepidothrix coronata
CCTTCCAGCACATCAACACTCCCCCTGCTTGGTGTCACCTGCAATGTGCTGATGGTTCCCTCCATCCCCTCATCTAAATCATCAATAAAGACATGGAACAGGACTGGGCCCAGCACTGATCCCTGGGGGGATCATGTTCCATCTCAGCACATAAAGCTGGGGTTTCCTTCACACAAACCTGACTAAAGTCTTGCTTGAGCTGTTGTTTGCAAAAATATCTGAGAACTCAGTGGCAACTTTTCCACCACATTAAATTGCTGTTCCCCGAGCCCGAAAAGTGGCACAACTTTGATCCAAAGCAGGAGCTGCGGGGGCGGTTTGGATACAAAAAGCCAGAGCAGGCAGCTGAAAAAAAAAAAAGGGGAAAGTTTGTGTCTGTCGGCGCTGAAATGTGTCTTTTGCTGAGCGTTCTCTTGTGATAACTCTCAATATTTATTGCCCTGAGCTGGGTTCCCACAGGGACTCAAAATAGTCGTCTGGGTTGGAAGCCCAGCGCCCCTGGGCTGGCACAGCTCTCTCTCCCATGGATTGTGGGCACTTGGAATTCCTCTGGCCAGACCACCCTCCCCTGGGCATGTTCAAAATAGGTACCCCGGGGGTGACCCCGAGTGGGAACTGGGTTAAAAACAACCCAGTCCAGCTCCACGTGGGACCTCTGGCCTGGAAATGTGGGAAAAGGGAGGAGTTCACTCCGAGCCCTGATTTTCTGGGAATTCAAAACGGCAGGTCGAGTTAACCCGGAGGGCTCTGGGGGTCGTTAAAGCACCCAAAGGCCTTCGCTTTGGGCCACAAAAACACTGTTTGAAGGTGCCTTGTCTCCAGTCCAACCTCTGTGAGTCGGTGCTTTCCTGCAGGAATGGCTGGTGCTTCCTTTCCCTTTCTTCCTTGGATCCAACCCAGATTCCAAAATGTTTCTTTGTGGCATTTTCTGGGCTCGTGCAGATCCCCTGCTCACATCAAATGTAACATCTCTGCTTGGAGAAATCTGTTTTTTTGTGCTGCTGGTGGTTTTTTGGGACACATTTCTGCCCTTGGGACCAAAATCTTTCCCTCTCCTCCTTGGATCCAATCCAGAGTCCAAAATGTTTATTTGTGGCATTTTCCGTACATGTCCACCTGCTCACATGGAGTGTAACATCTCTCCTGTGGAAATCTGGTTTTTTGTGCTAATTGTGGTTTTTCTGGGACTCATTTCTGACCTTGGGACCAAAATCTATCTCTCTCCTCCTCGAATCCAATCCAGATTCCTAAATATTTATTTGTGGCATTTTCTGGGCTTGTCCATGTCCACCTGCTCACATGGAGTGTAACATCTCTGCTTGGAGAAATCTGGTTTTTTGTGCTGGTTGTGGTTTTTCTGTGATTTATTTCTGCCCTAGATCTTTCTCTCTCCTTCTTGGATCCAGTCCAGACTCCAAAATGGTTTTTTGTGGCATTTTCTGGGCTCGTCCATGTCCACCTGCTCACATGGAGTGTAACATTTCTGCTTGGAGAAATCTGATTTTTTGTGCTAATTGTGGTTTTTCTGGGACTCATTTCTGACCTTGGGACCAAAATCTTTCCCTCTCCTCCTTGGATCCAACCCAGATTCCTAAATATTTATTTGTGGCATTTTCTGTGCTTGTTCAGATCCCCTGCTCACATCAAATGTAACATCTCTGCTTGGAGAAATCTGGTTTTTTTTTGTGCTGGTGCTCTCTGGGACACATTTCTGCCCTCGGGACAAAAACCCCTGCAGAGCTTGTGAACTATTTAAAGCGAATTTAGTCAGATTTTATTCCGGAGTACCTGCTCTCCCAGGGCACAGCTCGCATGACATGATCCAATGAGCCAAAAATGTCTTCATGAACTTCATGTCTGAGCTCTGGGGAGGAATTCCAGGAGCTGGCAGATTAATTCCACCCCACTTTGGGCACTTAAAAGCCCCACTCCTTAAACTGGAGCCGTTCCTTTTTAGCCCCTGGAGAAGCAGAGGCGCCTCCAGGGCAGAGCCAAGCTTAAAATTCCTGGCTGGAGGTGTCGGGAGTGACAGGGATGGCTGGACAAGTGACACACGAGCCGGGGGATGAGCCCAGCCTGGCAGGAAAAGGGCTTTTATTCCTGCTGCTGGTTTTTAGGGATCAGGATTGTCCCCCCAGCTCGTCAATCCCACTGATTGACAAGGGCCTGGTGCTCCAAGGGCCTGGTGCTCCAAACTCCAGAGCTGGGAGGATCCTTGGATCTGCCCCGGGAGCCGAGTCCTCTGCCAGGGATGATCCCATCTTTTCTCAGCTGCTTCCTCCAGCTCTGCTCCTGGGTGTTTGCATCCCAGCCCTGGAAAAGAGAACACCAACAGCTCCTGGAGTGGGAAGAGCCAGCCCTCAGTCATGGCTCAGGTCCAGGGATGGCTGGACAGTGACACGTGAGCCGGGAGATGAGCCCAGCCTGGCAGGAAAAGGGGAGCCAACCTTTGGCACGTGGCTTTTATTCCTGCTGCTGGTTTTTAGGGATCAGGATTGTCCCCCCAGCTCGTCAATCCCACTGATTGACAAGAGCCTGGTGTTCCAAACTCCAGAGCCAGGGGGATCCTTGGATCTGCCCCGGGAGCCGAGTCCTCTGCCAGGGATAATCCCATCTTTTCTCAGCTGCTTCCTCCAGCTCTGCTCCTGGGTGTTTGCATCCCAGCCCTGGAAAAGAGAACACAAACAGCTCCTGGAGTGGGAAGAGCCAGCCCTCAATCATGGATCAGATCCTTCTGTCAGCAGCTTTCGCTTTTCTCTTCCTAAAGAAGCGAGTTTTGCTCTTTCTAGGGCTGGATTATCCCCCTCCCGGTCCTCCCTTCCAGGAATTCCTGCCTGGAGAAGACGATTCCCTCGGGACAGCCCTGCCCTGGCACGTGTGGGGAGCAGAGGCTGCTCCTGGATTCCATGTATTCCAGGGATGGAGGACTGGGAAGAGCTGGGGGATGCTCTGGGGCATCACTGGCAGGAAGAGGTGGAGTGACAGGACAAGGGATACAAACTGAAAGAGGGGAAAGTCAGGTTGGATATTTATTGGGAAGAAGGATGGTGAGGCCCTGGAATAGTTTCCCCAAGGAAGTTGTGGATGCCGCGTCCCTGGAAGTGTCCTGGGATAGTGGGAGGGACTGGGAGTGGAACTGGATGATCTCCAAGGTCCCTTCCAACCCTTAATTCCATGATTTCGTGCTGCTGAGGCCGAGGGACACCAGCTCCATCCCACACCTTGTACCTCTGGAACACCACAGCTCCCGTCCAGGGGTGCTTGGCCGTGGCCTGGAAGTGCTCCAAACATCCCAGGATTTCTGTGCTTCCTCATCCAGGTTCTCTGGGCTGGTCCTGCTCCAAGAGTTATCCCAGCGGGGCAGCTCCAAAGCTTTCCCTCCCCAGGCTGGTGTTTGCTCCCTCCGAGCTCGGCCAGCTCCGGTGTTTGTGGAGTTATGTCATGGATTAACTCCCTGGAACAGCAAATAACCCTCCCCGGGGACTCCTGGCACCTGTTCCGTGGCAGAGCTGCAGCCCTGCACTGGGAACACCAACACGGAACTCTGGGAAAGGGATTGGGCTGGGAAAAGAGGAGCCTCCACCGTGACCTGCTGGAAGGATCTTGTCCCATTGAAGGGATCTTGTCCTGCTGGAATGATCTTGTCCTGCTGAAAGGATCTTGTCCTGCTGGAATGATCTT
>NW_016690596.1:95568-101132 GCF_001604755.1 Lepidothrix coronata
AAAGGGATCTTGTCCCACCAAAGGGATCTTGTCCCACCAAAGGGATCTTGTCCCACAGAAAGGCTCTTCCCTTTCTCCTGCCGAAGCCCTGCCAGCCTCAGCCCCGGTGTCAGGGAGCTTGGCATTGCCCAGCTTTGCCTTGGAGCTGGGGAGGGAAGCGCGGGGGCAACTGGAAGGAAGATGTTTGACTCCGGAGGGAAGCGTGTGGTGGGAAGATATCCCTGCAGCCCTCCCCCAGAGCTGGATGTGGCTGTGCTGGCAGTGCACAGGCTGCTCCTGGGCAGCTCCCCGGGGTCAGGAGGGTGATTATTCCGGGATATCAGGGCACGTTTAATCTCCTCGGGGCTTATCTGCCCCTGTCCAGCACCTCTGATTGCAGCTCCACACAAAAGGCCTCTGAGATTCCAGGGCCCCTTGTGAGGAGCAAACCCTCCAGGAGTGGAAAAGCCACTTCCAAAGCCGCTTCCAAAACCGCTTCCAGAACGTTCCTGCTCCGACTCCAACCTTCCCGAGGCGCTTCCCTCGACGAGCAGAGCTCGTTCCAAGAGCAAAGAACCAAACAACGGCGATTCCAGAGCGGCTGGAAAGCACGGGGAGCTCCCACTTCATTCATTCCGGGAGTTTTCCTGCCTCTTGGAGAGCTGGCACCGCTGGAATTCCTGGTTGCTGCACTGGAGACTTTACTGCAGCTTTCCAGGGAACAATCCCACCATTCCTTTGGATAACTGGGACTGGGAGGATCCCAATTCCTTTGGGTTCAAGCAGCACCTTTTTCTTCCCCAGCCTGAATTTTGATGTCCTTCTTTGAGCCATCCCAAATGTCCCATCAAGAGATGGTTTTTTTTGTTTTGTTTCTTCCAAAGAGGCTTTTTTTTTTTTTCCCCCCCCTCTGGAAAAAAAGTTTCCCTGGAGAAACTTTTCCAAGATAAGCCCAGCCCTGAGTGCCCTCAAGCCAAGGTTTGTGTGCACAACCTCCTGGATATTGTTGGAGTTGGAAATATCAACTGGAAAAATCCAGTTTGTTGTCGGTTTTTGGGGGTTTTTTTCCCCCCTGCAGAAAAGCTTTAAATCCAAATTCCAAAAGCTCTTTGTGGGAGCTTTTCCACTCTTGCCATTCCAAACAGGAACTCACCTGTTTAGGGGGGGGGGAAAATCTCCTTTTTAATCCGTTCCTGTTCAATTCACCATTTTGGGGTTTAACTGCTGCAAGTGGTTTATATTTTATATATTTAAGAGCAGCTCCCTCTGCAAACACGCACCAAAAATCATTAAAAAAAAACAAACACAAGGAGGGGTTGGAAGTCAGAGGGGAAGGAAACCCTGGAACGGCTGCCCAGCCTGAAAAATGTACTTTGGAGCTTTTAAAAAAAAATAAAATTAAGGGAGCTGCCAGATCAAAGCACTTCTTGCACTTTCCTGGAGAAGTCATCAAAAACAAGGCCAAAAAAAAAATAAAAAAAATAAAAATAAGGGTCAGGCTGTGAGTGGTGCTGATTAGGCAGTGTGGATTTACAGGAAAAGGGGAGAAAAAAAGGTTCCATGGGAATTTGCTGCTGGGGAGTGAAGCTCTTCTGGTTTCCACTGTTCCAACACATCCTTTTTTGGGGTGTCTTTGCCTTCTTGTTGACCCCAAAAATCTTATTTATGGCTTTTTTTTTTCCCCCTTCCCTCCTTAAAAAAAAAAACAAACAACAAAAAAAACCCCCACAAAAAATAAAAATGTATCTGGTGAAGACAAGCCACACAAAAAGATACTTAAGAAGTGTTTGACAGAAACGTTTGCTTTTCGAGGAGTCGCTTTAAAATTTAAAAAATTTAAAAACTGCTTTAAAATTAAAAAAAAATTAAAAATCGCTTTAAAATTAAAAATTTAAAAAAATTTAAAAATTGCTTTAAAATTAAAAAAAATTAAAAATCGCTTTAAAATTAAAAATTAAAAAAAAATTAAAAATTGCTTTAAAATTAAAAAAAATTTAAAAATCGCTTTAAAAGTTAAAAAAAAAAAGCGGGTTTGCTTTTTTTTTTTCCCACTGCTCTTTATCCTTCCCCTCCTGAACTTCCCAGCCAAAGTAGGATCCCGGGCTGTTTATCCAAGGAAAGGTGGGGAACAATGAGAGTTTCCTCAGCTCCATTTCGACCTGAAACAATTCCCTGCCCGCCTTTATCGATCCTTTATCTCCTAAATCACCCAAACTTCCTCTATTATTCAGATTATTGAGGCCACATCCCCTCCCTCGCTATGTGGCCCCACAGGTTTGGTGGCCAGCACTTCCCCCCCACCCCTCTCTCCACATTTCCAAACTTTTCCAGCTGATCCCACCCCCATTCCCTCTTTTAACCTTCATCTCTCCCTGACAAATCCCTATTTAAACAGGCTCTGGAAAAGCTGGGAATGAGCCTGGAACATTCATTCCTTGGAGCAAAAAAAACCCCAAAAAAACAGGAATGTTCGTTCTCCAAGTCGTCCTTCCCGAGCTCGGGATTTGGGAGGGATTTGGGAGGGATTTTTTTTTTTAGCCACCCCCCAGGGGATTATTTTTGGGGCCTCCACATAACCCTTAATCACCTGGAAATATGAATCAGCCTCATTAATTAACACTTGATGAGATAAGGAGAGAGAGAGGCTGGAGCTGCTCATCCTGTCTCCAACCAGGAGATTATCCCGGAGCCAGGGCTGCCAGGAAAGCTCTTTTTTTTCAAGGAAGTGACCCAACTCCAGCCCCTTTGTTGGGGTGACCCAGCAGGGATAGCTCTGGATGGAATATCTTGGAGCAGCTCTGCAGTAAACAGGGCAAATAAGATGTGAATCCATCCCAGGGCGCTTCCTTTGGCTCTCTCCAGGTCCCGGGATGTTATTCCCAAGCTCCTTTCCATCCATCATCCCGTGTTTTGAGCCGTGATCGGCCCTGCAGGGCTGATCAGGCGGGGGAAAAACTTCCAGGATTGCTCATCCCTGACCTTTCCCTGCCCTGTGCCCGGCCCTGTGCCAGGAGTGCCCAGCCCAAAGTTCCTGAGCCAGCCCCGAGCCTGGGATAACGCGGGGGAGGCCCGGAGGTTTCTCCAAGCAGAGATGTCACATTTGGTGTGAGCAGAGCCCAGAAAATGCCACAAGGAAACATTTCGGAATCTGGGTTGGATCCAGGGAGGAGAGAGGAAGATCAAGGTCAGAAATGAGTCCCAAAAAACCACCAGCAGCACAAAAACCAGACTTTGCAATGCAGAAATGTTAAATTTAATGTGAGCAGGTGGACATGGACGAGCCCAGAAAACGCCACAAATTAACATTTTGGAATCTGGATTGGATCCAAGGAGGAGAGGGATAGATTTGGGTCCCAAGGTCAGAAATGAGTCCCAGAAAAACCACAATTAGCACAAAAAACCCGATTTCTCAAAGCAGAGATGTTACATTTGATGTGAGCAGGGGATCTGCACAAGCACAGAAAATGCCATGTTTAGGAATCTGGATTTTATCCAAGGAGGAGGGAGAAAGATTTTGGTCCCAAGGTCAGAAATATGTCCCAAGAAACCACCATTAGCACAAAAAAAAAAGACTTCTCCAAGCAGAGATGTTACACTCCATGTGAGCAGGTGGACATGGACAAGCCCAGAAAATGCCACAAATAAATATTTAGGAATCTGGATTGGATCCAAGGAAAAATGAGAAAGATTTTGGTCCCTAGGTCAGAAATGAGTCCCAAAAAACCACAATTAGCACAAAAAAAAAAGACTTCTCCAAGCAGAAATGTTACACTCCATGTGAGCAGGTGGACATGGATGAGCCCAGAAAATGCCACAAAGAAACATTTTGGAATCTGGGTTGGATCCAAGGAGGAGAGGGAAAGATTTTGGTCCCAAGGTCAGAAATGAGTCCCAGAAAAACCACAATTAGCACAAAAACCCCGATTTCTCCGAGCAGAGATGTTACATTTGATGTGAGCAGGGGATCTGCACGAGCCCAGAAAATGCCACAAAGAAACATTTTGGAATCTGGGTTGGATCCAAGGAGGAGAGAGAAAGATCAAGGGCAGAAATGAGTCCCAGAAAAATCACCGTTAGCACAAAAAAACAGATTTCTCCAAGCAGAGATGTTACACTCCATGTGAGCAGGTGGACATGGACAAGCCCAAAAAATGCCACAAATAAATATTTAGGAATCTGGATTGGATCCAAGGAGGAGAGGGAAAGATTTTGATCCCGAGGTCAGAAATGAGTCCCAGAAAAACCACAATTAGCACAAACCCCGATTTCTCCAAGCAGAGATGTTACATTTGATGTGAGCAGGGATCTGCACGAGCACAGAAAATGCCACAAAGAAACATTTTGGAATCTGGGTTGGATCCAAGGAGGAGAGAGGAAGATCAAGGGCAGAAATGAGTCCCAAAAAACCACCAGCAGCACAAAACCCAGACTTGTCAATACAGAAATGTTAAGTTTGATGTGAGCAGGTGGACGTGGACAAGCCCAGAAAATGCCACAAAGAAACATTTTGGAATCTGGGTTGGATCCAAGGAGGAGAGAGAAAGATCAGGGGCAGAAATGAATCCCAGAAAAACCACAATTAGCACAAACCCCCCGATTTCTCCGAGCAGAGGTGTCACATTTGATGTGAGCAGGGATCTGCACGAGCCCAGAGCTCTTGGATGAGCTTTGCCGGCCCCGGCAGAGGAGAAACAATCCGGGAATTGTGCAGGAAGTGTCACTTCTTGGGAGCCTCGTGGAGGGGACCCTGGGATGAGATGGGACAGAGCTTTGGGGTGGCAGAGGCTGCTTTTCCCTAAAGGGCTTTTCCCCACTTGGCACAAGGATCTGTTTCCCTCCATATCCGTTCATTCCCATTCCCGGTGTTCCTGGCAGATCCCAGCTCCGCCTGTTTGGTCTTGGAAAGGGAGGGGGATGACTCTGGGTGTTGGGGGATGTGGGAAGGAGCAGTTTGTGATTTCTGCTTTGCCCTCTTCTCTTGTTTGACTCCTTTACTGGACCATTGAAGGGGAAATCCTGGAATTATGGAACAGAAGGGACCTTAAAGCCCATCCAGTGCCACCCCTGCCATGGGCAGGGACACCTCCCACTCTCCCAGGTTGCTCCAGCCCGGCCTTGGACACTTCCAGGGATCCAGGGGCAGCCACAGCTTCTCTGGGAAATCCAGAGATCCACCCTCCCAGCAGCAATTCCTTCCCAGTATCCCATCTCTCCCTGCCCTCTGGCAGTGGGAAGCCATTCCCTGTGTCCTGTCCCTCCAGCCCTTGTCCCCAGTCCCTCTCCAGCTCTCCTGGAGCCCCTTTAGGCCCTGCCAGGGGCTCTCAGCTCTCCCTGGAGCCTTCTCTTCTCCAGGGGAACATTCCCAGCTCTCCCAGCCTGGCTCCAGAGCAGAGGGGCTCCAGCCCTCAGAGCATCTTATCCCAATCCCTTTCCACTCCTCCTTTCCCAGTTTTATACCTGTAAGAGATTTGTGAAGATCCAGCCATCAGACTTGACTTGGCTTGACTTCATCCCTGCAAGTGTCCAAGGCCAGGTTGGACGGGGCTTGGAGCAATCTGGGATAGGGGAAGGTGTCCCTGCCCATG
>NW_016690596.1:102179-104369 GCF_001604755.1 Lepidothrix coronata
CCTCCCCACCCTCCCAGCCAGGAATTCCTTCCCAATATCCCACCTATCCCTGCCCTCTGGCACTGGGAAGCCATTCCCAACTCAAGCACCCAAGTTTCCATGGTGGAATCTGAGCTGGAGAAATCCCTCTCCAACCTCATGGAGAGCTGGAAAAACGGGAGCTGCCTGATTTTGGACCCTTAATCCCATCCCCCTCCCCCATCCCTACGACTCCTTTCCCACTATTGTATTTTATAGGAAATTTATACTTTATATTATTTTTATATTTTATTAATAATTTATATAATTTTTATTGCTATGTTATTTTATAGTATTTAGTTTAATGTTTTATATGTTATAATTTATTTTTATTATATCTAGTAATTTATTTATTATTATAATTATAGTTATTATTATATAGTTATTATTACTTCTTATAGTTTTTATTCTTTTATATTATTTTGTAGTCTATATTATTTTATATTTTATATTATTTTCCATTTTTATTATTTTCTATTGTTTTATTTAACTTCTTATTATTTTGTATTATTTTTATTGCTTCGTATTTTATTAATAATTTTATTACTTTAGTTAATTTATTGTTTTAGATACTAATGTTATTTTTATCACTAAATTCTATTTTTATTATTTAATTATTATTTTATATTCTTTTTATCAGATTTATATTTTTTATTGTTATTATTTTATTTTTATTATCTATTTAGGTAACATATAACATCTAAGTTTATATAATTATAAGTGTATATATAATATATAATATAATAGTATATAATGTATTATAATATATAAATATTTTATATATAAATATATAAAAATATATATTATGTATTATAATATATAATATATATAATATATTATAATATATAAATATTATGATAATTATAATTAATAATTATAATGTTATATAAATATTGTATAGAATAATATATTATATATATTATAATATATAATATATATTATATTTTATATATAATATATAAGTTTATATATAAGTTATATCATTATATAACTTGGGAGGTTTTTCCACAGATCCCTTTACTGTAGAAAACCAGGATTTTCAATCCAACCCCCCCAGCCTGGGAATCCTGCCCAACTTTTTGCTTCCCCCTTCCCAAAATCTGGGCTCCAACATTCCCTGGGCTCTCCCAGGAAGGAGCTGCTGGGCTCTGGGACCATCCAAACTTGGATTTCCCCACCTCAATCCTTTCCTTTCCCACAGGTACCCCCTGAGGAGAGGCAGCTCCTTCACATTCCTGACTCCAGGACCACACTGGGATTTCACCCTGGTGAGTGGAACAGCCAGAAAAAAAAGCGGGAATGCAGAGGGAAAAGTTCCCGTGTCTGAAAGAGAAGGAAAATCCACCCATTCCTCCCCACCTGAGCCTTCCCAGCTTTCCCAAAGGTGCTTTCTGCCCCCAGGGATTGAGGGCAGGCTGGATATCCTGGGGTTTTCCTTCCTAAATCCTTATTTTCTGAGGTGGGAATGCCATGGGCAGGATGGAAAACACAGCATAGGAATGAAGTGGGGTTTTTTGTTCCTAAAAATCCAAAACTCCGGGTTTTCTTTGGTGTGGAGAAGCTCCCCGGTGCTCTCCTCTCTCCATCCTTTACCATCCAGCCTCTGGAGCTGAACCACTGGAATTCTGTTCAGAATTCCTGCTTCTTGGAGTCTGATCATCCCAGAGGTTTTATTGGTTTCAAAGGATTCCATTGGTTTGAAGGATTCCATTGGTTTGAAGGATTCCACTGGTTTGAAGGATTCCACTGATTTTGAGGATTCCATTGGTTTGAAGGATTTCTTTGGGTTTTTAGGATTCCATTGGTTTTGAGGATTCCATTGGTTTGAAGGATTCCATTGCTTTTAAAGGATTTAACTGGTTTTGAGGATTCCATTGGTTTGAAGGATTCCAGTGGGTTTAGAGGATTTCATTGGATGAGAAGGATTCCATTGGTTTTATGGATTCCATTGGTTTGAAGGATTCCATTGGCTTTGAAGGATTCCATTAATTTTGAAGGATTCCATTGATTTTAAGGATTCCATTGGTTTTGAAGGATTCCATGGGTTTTGAGGATTCCATTGGTTTTGAGGATTCCATTGGTTTTGAGGGATTCCATTGTTTTTGAAAGATTCCATTGGTTTGAAGGATTCCATTGGTTTGAAGGATTCCATTGGTTTGAAGGATTCCATTG
>NW_016690596.1:104755-107394 GCF_001604755.1 Lepidothrix coronata
CCATTGGTTTTGAGGATTCCATTGGTTTTGAAGGATTCCATGGGTTTTGAGGATTCCATTGGTTTTGAGGATTCCATTGGTTTTGAAGGATTCCATTGTTTTTGAAGGATTCCATTGGTTTGAAGGATTCCATTGGTTTGAAGGATTCCATTGGTTTGAAGGATTCCATTGTTTTTTAAGGATTCCACTGGTTTCAAAGGATTCCACTGGTTTTTAAGGATGCCACTGGTTTTCAGGATTCCATTGGTTTTGAAGGATTCCATTGGTTTTAAAGGGTTTAACTGGTTTTGAAGGATTCCATTGATTTTAAGGATTCCATTGGATTTGAAGGATTCCATTGGTTTGAAGGATTCCATTAGTAATGGATGATTCCAATGTTTTGAAGGATTCCATTGGTTTTAAGGATTCCATTGGATTTGAAGGATTCCATTGGTTTTGAAGGATTTCATTGATTTTTAAGGATTCCACTGGTTTCCAAGGATTCCATTGATTTTGAAGGATTCCATTGGTTTTTAGAATTCCTTTGGTTTGAAGGATTCCATTGGTTTGAAGGATTTCTTTGGGTTTTTCGGATTCCATTGGTTTGAAGGATTCCATTGATTTTAAGGATTTCTTTGGATTTGAAGGATTCCATTGATTTTGAAGAATTCCATTGGTTTTGAAGGATTCCATTGGCTTTGAAGGATTCCATTGGTTTGAAGGATTCCATTAATTTTGAAGGATTCCATTGGTTTTATGGATTCCATTGGTTTGAAGGATTCCATTAATTTTGAAGGATTCCATTGATTTTAATGATTCCATTGGCTTTGAAGGATTCCATTGGTTTTGAGGATTCCATTGGTTTCAAAGGATTCCACTGGGATGATCCCTAAAAACCAGAATATCCAGGCTTGGGGCAAAAGGACTTTAGTAGGAGAGAGGAAAACTGGATGATTGGAATTGTTTTCCAGTGGAAAACCAGTATTTAGGAAAACTGAATAATTGGAATTGTTTTCCAATGGAACACCAGCATTTTCTCTAGGAAAACGGAATTATTGGAATTATTTTCCAATTGAAAACCAGTATTTCCTTTAGGAAAACTGGATGATTGGAATTGTTACCCAATGGAAAACCACTATTTTCTCTAGGAAAACTGAATGATTGGAATTGTTTTCCAATGGAAAACCAGTATTTTCCTTAAGAGAGAGGAAAACTGAATGATTGGAATTGTTTCCCATTGAAAACCAATATTTTCAATGGATCATTGGAATTGTTTTCCAATGGAAATCCAGCATTTTCTTTAAAAAAATTCCTTTCCTGGCGCTTTGATCCGAACCCTCCAAACGCTCCCGGGATTGTTTTGGACGTTCCTAAAAATAAAACCCCCCAATATTTACGTTTCCCCTCCCCGTTTTAGCATCTCTTTTTTTAGGGCTTCTCCCTCCCCCAAACCTAAACCTGCTCTCCGTGTTTTCCCCCTTGGACAACTTCCCGAAAAATCCCTTTTTTTTGGGATTCTGGGAGAAGGGGAAAGGATCAAACCTCCGACGGGGAAACGGCGCCGGGGCTTCCAAACCACGTCCGGAGAAAGCCTTTTTTCCTTGGAATGTGCTGCTGGCACAGCCTGGGAGTGACACACAGCTGGCTCCAGAGGGAAATATCCCAAGTTTTTTTTGGAACAAAATTTTATTGGGCAAAGGAAAAAAAAAAAGGGGGGCCCAGGCCAAAGCCGGGATTTTATTGCGCGAAGTCTCGCCGGTTCGAAAACAAAGCTCTGGCTTTGCTCTCGTGGCTTTGGGTGGACGGGAAAGATGTTCCAGAGGGGAAATCTGGGAAATATCCCGCTCCAGGAGGAGCCAGGAAAGCCAAAAAAAAAAAAAAACAAAAAAAGGCCTGCTGCTGTCTGGGTTTTTACTGCCGGTTTTCTTCTCTTCGATAAATTTAAATATCGGGGAATCTTGGAATCGGAAAGGTTGGGAAGGACCTCTGAGATGATCCAGTCCAACCCTTGATCCAACCCCGCCGTGGTTCCCAGCCCGTGGCACCGATGCCACATCCAGTCTGTCCTTGAACACCTCCAGGGCATTCATTTATTACTACATATTTCATATTTATTATATAGAATTAACATTTAATTCATTATTAGTGCTTCTCCCCTGCCTACAGAAAAATTCACGGCTTACCCGCGACACTAAAATAATCTACATCATCTCTCCCCCTTTTTAATAAATGTGAATTTAGACAACTGTTCGTCGTGTTCCCAAGTCCTACATCAGGCAAAGACTGGAGAAATCCGACTTTTCGGGCAAGCGGATGTTTCCTACAGCTTATCCTGAATATTTTGGAGAAAAAATTCCGTTCAAACAACCCCCCTAATTCCCCTATAATTATAATTTCAGAGTCTTCAGGAAAAAAAAAAAAATAGTTTTTATTCCTCTCTGCACCTCCAGCCCCTTTTGGAGGATCCCTGGATAATTTGGATGGTTCCAGTGCCATGATTCCCCTCATTTGGAATCAGCCCGTTCTCCCCCGGCCAGGGCAGCAGGATTTTGAGGATGAGGTGCTTTTCCTTGGCTTTTCCCTGGAAAAGCAGCAAGGCCCATTCCATAAAGCTCCTTCAAGGAGCCGTGATTTTTTTCCCTCTTCTCCTTCCCCAGCAG
>NW_016690596.1:108234-110469 GCF_001604755.1 Lepidothrix coronata
ATCCCAGAATCCCAGAATCAGCTGGGTTGGAAAAGCCCTCCGAGATCATCCAGCCCAACCCTTGATCCAACCCCGCCATAGTTCCCAGCCCAGGGCACTGATCCAATTAGGAATTGGATAATTAGGAATTAGATCATTAGGAAAAAATCCTGTGAAGGTAAAGCTTGCCCAGAGAAGCCGTGGCTGCCCCTGGATCCCTGGGAGTGTCCCAGGCCAGGCTGGAGCAACCTGGGATAGCGGGAGGTGTTGGACATGGAACTGGATGGGCTTTGAGGTCCCTTCCCACCCAAACCATTCCAGGATTCCATGATTTTACGTCCCTAAATGAACTCTAACCACTTCCCACTGGCATCTGCTGCATTCTGTGCTGCTCCTGAGTTTTCCTGCTTCCGATCCCCCCCACAACCACAATTCCAGGAGCGCAGAGGGAACCAACTTCCAATTTGGAGGAATCGGGTGACGAACCTCCCGAAGCAGCACAAACCTCCCTTTGCCTTTGGGTTCGACTTTTATTTTTTGGAGTTATTCCAGCCAGTTAAAGGTGTAAATAAAGGAAACCTCTCTGAACTGCTGGATTAAAGCTCGGAATCGCGTCTCATTAAAGCTCAGAATCGCGTCTCCCAACACAAACCCTGTTTTACCTCTTGCAGAAGAGGAAGCGCCGCGAGAAGGACGATGACGTGGTGAGCCTGAACAGCCTGGACTTCAAGGTAACCCAGCTGCTTTCAGACGTTTGAAATGCCAACTCAACAACTCTGCCAACTCAACAACTCTGCCAACTCCCCTGCTGGGCGAGGAACATCCTCCTGCCCGTGTTTGCTTTGCCCCAGCCCCGTTTTAGGGCCCGGCCCAGCTGGGTTTGCTCTGGGGAACCAGCTCGGGGTGGGCCCGGTCCTGCTGGGGCATCTCCTCAGCGCTGCTTTAACCCTTTAATTTGCTTTTTTTCACCCTAAAACTCTTCAATTTAACCCGAAATAAACGTTTGGGACCCCCCTGCTCGGCAAGAACGGGAACTTCTTTGAGTACCGGGGAGCAACACTCTGCAAAACCCCTGCAAATATCAGTTTTGGTGGGTGGTAAACTGGGTTTAAAGCTGGGATTAAAGGCATTGACAGACCGACTGAAAATGGAAATCCAGGGTTTTCTTTAGGAAAACTGNAAATGGAAATCCAGGGTTTTCTTTAGGAAAACTGGATGATTGGAATTGGTTTCCAATGGAACACCAGTGTTTTCTTTAGGAAAACTGAATTATTGGAATTGTTTTCCATTTGAAAACCAGTATTTTCTCTAGGAAAACTGAATGACTGGAATTGTTTTCCAGTGGAAAACCAGTATTTTCTCTAGGAAAACTGGATGACTGGAATTGGTTTCCAATTGAAAACCAGTATTTTCTCTAGGAAAACTGAATGATTGGAATTGTTTTCCATTTGAAAACCAGTATTTTCTTTAGGAAAAGTGAATGATTGGAATTGTTTTCCCATTGAACACCAGTATTTTCTTCATGAAAACTGAATGATTGGAATTGTTTTCCAGTGGAAAACCAGTATTTTCTCTAGGAAAAATGAATTATTGGAATTGTTTTCCAGTAGAATACCAGTATTTAGGAAAACTGGATGACTGGAATTGTTTTCCCATTGAAAAACCAGTATTTTCTCTAGGAAAACTGAATTATTGGAATTGTTTTCTAATGGAAAACCAGTATTTTCTTCATGAAAACTGAATTATTGGAATTGTGTTCCAGTGGAAAACCAGTATTTAGGAAAACTGAATTATTGGAATTGTTTTCCAGTGGAAAACCAGTATTTAGGAAAACTGGATGACTGGAATTGGTTTCCAATTGAAAACCAGTATTTTCCTAGGAAAACTGGATGATTGGAATTGTTTTCCAGTGGAAAACCAGTATTTTCTTCATGAAAACTGGATTATTGGAATTGTTTTCCAATTGAACACCAGTATTTTCTTCATGAAAACTGAATGATTGGAATTGTTTTCCAGTGGAACACCGGTATTTAGGAAAACTGAATTATTGGAATTGTTTTCCAATGGAAAACCGGTATTTTCTCTAGGAAAAGTGGATGATTGGAATTGGTTTCCAATTGAAAACCAGTATTTTCTCTAGGAAAAGTGAATGATTGGAATTGTTTTCCCATTGAACACCAGAATTTAGGAAAACTGAATTATTGGAATTGTTTTCCAATGGAAAACCGGTATTTTCTCTAGGAAAAGTGGATGATT
>NW_016690596.1:112508-115229 GCF_001604755.1 Lepidothrix coronata
TTAAACAAAAAATAAATTCATAAAATGCATTTAAAAAATAAAATAATAAAATATGTTAAAGCAAAAATAAATTAATAAAATACATTAAACCAAAAGTAAATAAATAAAATATATTAAACCAAAAATAAATTGAAAAAATACATTAAATCAGAAATAAATTAATAAAATATATTAAAAATAAATTAATAAAATATATTAAAGCAAAAATAAATTAATAAAATATGTTAGACCAAAAATAAATTAATAAACTATATTAAACAAAAAAATAAATTAATAAAATGCATTAATAAAATAAATTAATAAAATATATTAAAACAAAAATAAATTAATATAATACATTAAACCAAAAATAAATGAATAAAATATATTAAATAAAAAATAAATTAATAAAATACATTAAACCAAAAATAAATTGATAAAATGCATTAAATCAGAAATAAATTAATAAAATATATTAAAAATAAATTAATAAAATATATTAAAAGAAAAGTAATTTGATAAAATACATTAAACCAAAAATAAATTAATAAAATATTTTAAACCAAAAATAAATTGATAAAATACATTAAATCAGAAATAAATTAATAAAATATATTAAAAATAAATTAATAAAATATATTAAAAGAAAAATAATTTGATAAAATACATTAAACCAAATTAAATTAATAAAATATGTTAAGCCAAAAATAAATTCATAAACTATATTAAACAAAAAATAAATTAATAAAATGCATAAATAAAATAAATTAATAAAATATATTAAAGCAAAAATAAATTAATATAATACATTAAAGCAAAAATAAATTAATAAAATGCATTAAACCAAAAATAAATTAATAAAATACATTAAATCAGAAATAAATTAATAAAATATATTAAAAAATTAATAAAATATATTAAAAGAAAAATAATTTGATAAAATACATTAAACCAAATTAAATTAATAAAATATGTTAAAGCAAAAATAAATTAATAAACTATATTAAACAAAAAATAAATTAATAAAATGCATTAATAAAATAAATTAATAAAATATATTAAAGCAAAAATAAATTAATAAAATGCATTAAACCAAAAATAAATTAATAAAATGCATTAAACCAAAAATAAATTGATAAAATACATTAAATAAAAAATGAATTAATAAGATATATTAAAAATAAATTAATAAAATATATTAGAAGAAAAATAATTTGATAAAATACATTAAACCAAAAATAAATTAATAAAATATGTTAAACCAAATATAAATTAATAAACTATAGTAAACAAAAATNCATCAAATAAATTAATGAAATAAGTTAATGAAATACATTAATAAAATAAAATAATAAAATATATTATTAAAATAAATTAATAAAATATATTAATAAAATAAATTAATAAAATATATTAATAGAATAAATGAATAAAATACATTAGTAAAAATTATTAAAATATATTAACAAAACATATTAATAAAATAAATGAATAAAACATTAATAAAATAAATTAATGGAATAAATGAATAAAATACAATAATAAAATATATCAATAAAATAAATGAATAAAATAAATGAATAAAATATATTAAAACAAAAATAAATTAATATAATACATTAAAACAAAAATAAATTAATAAAATGCATTAAACCAAAAATAAATTAATAAAATATGTTAAAGCAAAAATAAATTAATAAACTATATTAAACAAAAAATAAATTCATAAAATGCATTTAAAAAATAAAATAATAAAATATGTTAAAGCAAAAATAAATTAATAAAATACATTAAACCAAAAATAAATTCATAAAATACATTAAATCAAAAATAAATTAATAAGATATATTAAAAATAAATTAAGAAAATATATTAAAAGAAAAATAATTTGATAAAATGCATTAAACCGAAAATAAATTAATAAAATATATTAAAGCAAAAATTAATTAATAAGATATGTTAAACCAAAAATAAATTAATAAACTATATTAAACAAAAAATAAATTAATAAAATGCATTAATAAAATAAATGAATAAAATATGTTAAAGCAAAAATAAATTAATATAATACATTAAACCAAAAATAAATTAATAAAATGCATTAAATCAAAAATAAATTAATAAGATATATTAAAAATAAATTAATAAAATATATTAAAAGAAAAATAATTTGATAAAATACATTAAACCAAAAATAAATTAATAAAATATGTTAAACCAAATATAAATTAATAAACTATAGTAAACAAAAATAAATTAATAAAATGCATTCATAAAATAAATTAATAAAATACATTAAAACAAAAATAAATTAATAAAATACATTAGAACAAAAATAAATAAAATGCATTAAACCAGAAATAAATGAATAAAATACATTAAAATCCATTTGATCCCGACAAAACCCCACCTCTGGCACCTGGAGCTTCCTGCTCCGTTACTCCCCGTGTCCAACACCATCCCTGCGTTCCCCAGGCCGTGTTTTCCGGCCTTTCCCTCCTATTCCCGGGGCGGAATTGGCTTTTCCAGCCCGGGAGCAGGAGGATTGTGGAGGTGCCAGAGGTTGGATCTCCCTCCAAATCCATCCCGGAGCCGGTTTTTTGGGAGCATTTTTGGTGTTATAAGTCCCCATCCCGAAAAAACCGCTGCATTCCAGGGAAATGCTGCTTGTCTGGAGCACAGACCTGGTTTATTCCTTATTTATCCCAGACCTGGTTTATTCCTTATTTATCCCAGACCTGG
>NW_016690596.1:118203-119530 GCF_001604755.1 Lepidothrix coronata
CCCCTTGGCTGCCCAGTGTCCCTTCAACAACTGGGAAAAACACTTCCCTCGGTCTGGAATTGCACGCTGGGATTGGGATGCCTCTTTTCTATGGAATTCATTTATTAACCTTAAATATATTCCATGATGCTTTGGGGGGGGGAGCTGAAATAACTCCGTGGCACGTCAACAACCCGGAGGGAATTCCTGGTTTTTTTTAGTGGCAGCCCTTCCCAGAATAACTTGGAGCAGCCAGGAATGTCACAGGTATGAGGCCCCTTCCCCCCGGGGCTCAAACAACAACAACAAGGGCTGGGGTGGCTCCTCTGTCATCCCGACTCTTCCCAGCTCCCTAATTTAATTTGATGGTAGGAATCAAGCAGGAATTTTGCTCCTGGCAGTGAAAAATCTCCAGGTGGGGATGGGGGAGGGATGTTTTTAATCCCTCTTGGCGGGAGAGCGGGAAGAACTGGTCTGTTGGAGGGGCAGGAGAGGGCAAAATCCGGGTTTTGCTCCAGGTCAGGGAGCACAGAGGGAGATGGTCTGGGGTGGAAGGGAAAGTCCTGAGTTACAGGGAAACTGGGATTGTGGGAATCCCAGAGTCTGGTTGGTCGGTTCTGCTGCACAGGGAACGGTTCTCCTTCCTTATTCCATCGGGTTTGGTTTTCCAGAGTCCCTCACAGGGACCCTCTCCAAGGTCAAGGCAGCAAGAACCCGTCACATGGGGCTCATCTCGCCCCTCGGGATGGATTCCTGGGATTCCTGGGGCTCATCCCCATCCCTCAGGAGGGATCCCTGGTGCTCATCTCCATCTCTTGGGATGGATTTATGGGGCTCATCTCATCCCTCAGGATGGATTTATGGAGCTCATCTCCATCCCTCAGGATGGATTTATGGAGCTCATCTCATCCCTCAGGATGGATCTATGGAGCTCATCTCATCCCTAAGAATGGATTCCTGGTGCTCATCTCCATCCCTCAGGATGGATCCATGGAGCTCATCTCCATCCCTCAGGATGGATTTATGGAGCTCATCTCATCCCTCAGGATGGATTTATGGAGCTCATCTCATCCCTCAGGATGGATCTATGGAGCTCATCTCATCCCTCAGGATGGATTCCTGGAGTTCATCTCCATCCCTCAGGATGGATTCCTGGAGTTCATCTCCATCCCTCAGGATGGATTCATGGAGCTCATCTCCATCCCTCAGGATGGATCTATGGAGCTCATCTCATCCCTCAGGATGGATTTATGGAGCTCATCCCATCCCTCAGGATGGATTTATGGAGCTCATCTCCATCCCTCAGGATGGATTCCTGGGATTCCTGGTGCTCATCCCCATCCCTCAG
>NW_016690596.1:120485-122296 GCF_001604755.1 Lepidothrix coronata
AATCGTGGGATTGTGGAATGTTAAGGGATCGGAATGGACCTTAAATCCCATCCAGTGCCACTCCCTGCCCACACCTTCCACTCTCCCAGGTTGTTCCATCCTGACCTTGGACACTTCCAGGGATCCAGGGGCGGCCACAGCTTCTCTGGGAAATCTGTTCCAGTCCCTCCCCACCCTCCCAGCCAGGAATTCCTTCCCAATATCCAACCTAAATTTCCCCCCTCTGGATTTGTATCCCTCGCTCCGTGTCCCATCCCTGCAGTTCCTGATGGATTTCAAACCACTTTCCCCGGGGGGGTGTGATGGAACAGCCCCCTCAGCCCTCAGTGGGTGCCCCCCCTTGTCCTGCCTTGAGGCAGAACCTCCCAGAGATCCCGTTTTTCAGCGAATCCCGGGATGGGTCACGTTGGAAGGGCCCGCAGTGGGTCACTGCTCCAGCCCCAGGAGCCCATGGCACAGGATTGTGTCCAGAGGGTTCTGGAATATCAACAGTGAGGGAGACTCCCTGGACAGCCTGTTCAGTGCTCAGGGATGAAGTTTTTCCTCATGTCCAGGTGGAACTTTCTGGGCATCGGTTCCCGCCCGTTCCTCTTGTCCCGTCCCTGGGCTCCCTCTCTCCGTCCTCCGATCCCTCCCTGCAGACCCTGACAGTGATAAAATCCCTCTCAGCCTTTTCTCCAGGCTAAACAGCTCCCTCAGCTCTTCCTCATAAGGGAGATGCTCCAATCCCTTCGTCATCTCCACATCCCTGCCCTTGGACCCGCTCCAGGATCTCCCGGAGTCACGGGATGGGTCGGCTTGGAAGGGACCACAGCGGTCACCTGCTCCTACCTCCCCCTCTCTCTTGTCCTGAGGAGCCCAGCCCCGTCCACAGCACCCCAGCTGCGCCTCCGCAGGGCTGAGCAGAGGGGCAGGAATTTTTGGGGAGATTTTGGAACAAATTGGGGCTCCCGGCGCGTCCAGAGTTTTCCAGTGGGCGTGGCTTTGGGGGCGTGGCTTGTGTTGTCGGGGGCGTGGCCTCCCCTCTGGCTCCGCCCCTTTCGGCGAGGTCGGGGCGCGGCGCGCGGAGCCCTCAGAGCGCGATGAGCGCGGGCTGAGGGAGCGTCGGGGGTGGGGGGGGAAGGAAATCGCCGCCATGGTGGCTCACGACGAGCTCGGGGGGCTGCTGCCCATCAAAAGGACTATCCGCGTCATCGACGCGCAGAACCAGCACTTCAGGGAGCAGGAGGTGAGCGGCGAAGGGGAAAACGGGGGGGTTATGTGAGGGGAAAGTGTGTGTGTGTGAGGGGGGAGCTCCCTCAGCGTCTCGCTGGCCGCGCCTGAGGGGAGAGGGCGAGGCGGGTGCGCTGCCCGCTGCGAGCCGGGCGGAGCGAGGGGCACCCGGCCGTTTAAATAATTCTCTCTGTATATTTTAATCATTATATACGCGCGTGTGTATGTATATATGTCGTCTGTATACATATTTAAATTCATAGCCCCTGAGGAGTGGGGCACCAGTGCGCCAAAACCCACCTCGGCGCCTCACCTGACCCCGCTCCTCCCAGGGGAATTTGCAAATTAAAAAATCGCCGGTTTTCGATTAAAAAAATCGCCGGTTCTCATTTAAAAATCGCCCCGTGCCTCTCTGCGCTCTTTCCACTGACGGTTGTTTTTTTTTTCCCTAATTAGGTGCTAAAAAAAAACCCTGGTGGGGGGTTGTGCGGGGTTTTGAGGGCCCCGGTTTGTTTTGTGGAAGCGTTGTTATTTTTATCGCGTGTTGTTATGCAGATGGCAATAATCGCGGCTGCTGCCACAGGAGAGCAAAAGTTCAG
>NW_016690596.1:129446-133069 GCF_001604755.1 Lepidothrix coronata
GGTCCGGTCATGTGCCGATGATTTCTGGCACGAGTTGTTCCAGCTGCTGACTTAAAACCCCTTTTTTTTTTTTTGCTGAATTGGCTGAACGGGAGAAGTTGTGCCCTGCGTGGTTTCTCCATGGGTCACCCTGTTTTTGTCCCGGGACCCGCACGTAGGACATTGCACTCGAGTAAAGGGAGCCTCGTAAAAACCACTTAATTATTACCCAGCGCAGGGGGAAAGGTTGCGGGTGTGATGCCGGTGCAGGAAAAACCTTCCTTGCTCGAAAGTGGAGCCTGGATTCCTTTCTTTTGGTGCTGCAATCTTTTAATGGCTTAAACCTGCACTTAGAAGCGCTCGAAGGAATCCCGTCGGGGTGAAATCTCGCCTGGCACAAATTTAGCTTTGGTGTCTGTGCTCGTGATGTGCAATTCGCTTTTAATAAAGGGAAAAAAACCAGTTCGTGGAACTGTTGACCCCGCCGGGGTTTTTAATTATCTGTGGGTGCTGTAACACCACGGGCGCGTTACAGAAACTTCCCCCAGCCCTCCTTCTAATCTGGGTTCCTGCGAGGAACACGGAGACAGGAGGCTCATTGTTTGCAAGCCCAGGACTAAAAAAAAACCCCTCCTGAGCCCGAGTTATCCGCAGTATGAAGTGCGGGGAGTCTCGGCTTACAGCGGGCTGAGCCGGGCTTTAGGGGGAGTGCGTGACCCTGAGCTGAAACCCAGAGCCCAGACAAGGTGAAGTTGCCAAGGAGAAGGAGGGAGGGGGTTTATTTTCCTCCTCCCGCCTCGGATCAAACGCTGGAAGGAGAAGAAGGAGCAGATGCTTTTTTTGGCAGTCGGGCCGTGTCTGAGGAGCTCTCACAGGAGCTCTCACAGGACTGAAAGTGGGATTTTTTTTATTATTATTATTATTTTTTTTTTCCTTTTAAGACAGGGAAAATGGCCTTTGGCTGAGTTGGATTTGTAGGTACAGAGGTTCCTCTGTCGGGCACAAACTGTGGGATTCCTCCTTCCCTCTCGTCCCTCCTCGCTTGTCGTGTGTCAACTGTTCCCCAAATCCATTTCTAATCCCCGGGAGCCCCACGGAGAGGCAGGAATTCCTCGGGCACGTGCCTGCGCCGCCTCATCCCGGCACAGATGTGCTGGGAAAGGCATTCCCACATGTCCCCGGGCCCCGGGAGCCTGTCACTGGAGCTGACCCTTGCACGGTGACCTGCAAAATGCTGCTCGAGCCTCCCCGGAGCTTTCTTGCGATTCCTTTTCGGTGTCACATTTTATTTTTTTTTCCTCCGGGCTATTTTTATCCCTCCCTGGCCTCGCCAGAGCCGTGTGTGGCTTTGTGTCTGTGTTTTTCCTGCCTGCAGCCGGAGCTTCTCTTGGCTCGGGTCTCTTCTATCCCGATCTCTGATTTTCTTCAAGGAGTAAATAAATACCTCTCCTTCCACTCCGAAACATCTGCACCTAATTAAAGCTCTTTTCGAGCCCGGCCTTCTGCATAATCCTTTCCCAAACTACCCCTGCCTCGAGCCCGGGGGCAAAAGGAAAAGAAACAATTGCAGCATTCCCAGTTTGGCTTTTTTTTTTTATTACCCAAACCCAGCTGAGCGTCCCAGGGTCGAGAACACTCTTTACCCTTGAGATCACCCAGACGTTTCGAGCCCAGCTTCAGTGCTATGCCAAGAGCTCTTTGTGTCCTTCAATTGTTTCTTTTCATGTTTTTCCCCCCCCCCTGCAGCTCCCGAGGCTGAATTAGGGTGAGCTCACCCTTGAGCTCACCTCCTCCCGTGTGGGATGAGCCACTCCTGGGCTCGTGTTGCTGAAATCAGAGCTGACACATACGTGGAGCTCTGCTGCTTCCTCAATCCCATGACTGGAATCCAGCCCTGGCTGTTCCCGTTCCCCCTATTTTTTTTTTTTAATTTTTTTTTTTGCTTTTTCATTTTGAGAATTTGTCGCTTCTCTCGCCGCCCAGAGCAAAGATTCGGGCACCAAACTGGGCTGGAAATAAAAACCGGGCTGGAAATAAAGACTGGGCCTGAGCAGCCTCCCCTCAGGCTTTTGCCCTTTCGAAACATAAGAGGAGAATTTCAACACTAATTAACCCATTTTTAACTGAGGCGACCCCAAAAAGCGGCCGAGCTTCACGTTGAGAAACGTCCTCGTGCTCAGTGAGTCAGGAGCACCAGGACACCCCCTCCGAGCTTTAAATCCACCCCTTCCCCCCCGTGCACACCTTCCCTGTCGGTGTCAAACGCGCCCACTCGGCAGCAGAACCGACCGGCCGAGCCGAGCTGCAGCAGCGGGAGGTTTGCACGGGGCGTTCCCTCTTCGGGCCGGGCCGGGCTCGGGCTCCCGGCGGGGATTAAGCGGTGGAGAAAAGCAGAAGCTCCGGCTTTCAAATCCAAGCGAAGGCGGAAGAAAAATTAACAGTGGGTTGTGGGGGTGGGGGAGAGAGCCCGGGAGGAGGAGGAGGAGACGTTGCAAAGTGAAGTTTTTCAGCTTTTTCTCCACGAAGAATGTTCAGCCTGTGGTGGTTTGATGTTTGTTA
Source organism: Lepidothrix coronata (assembly GCF_001604755.1). NCBI lineage: Eukaryota > Metazoa > Chordata > Aves > Passeriformes > Pipridae > Lepidothrix > Lepidothrix coronata. The sequence continues at coordinate 131,985 of NW_016690596.1, forward strand.
GGAAAGCCCAGGAGGAGGAGGAGATGTTTTAAAGTGAAGCTTTTCAGCTTTTCTCCATTTCAGCCTGTGGTGGTTTGTTGGGAGAGCCCAGGAGGAGGAGGAGACCTTGCTAAGTGAAGTTTTTCAGCTTTTTCTCCATTTCAGCCTGTGGTGGTTTGATGTTTGTTAGGAGAGCCCAGGAGGAGGAGGAGACCTTGCAAAGTGAAGCCTTTAAGCTTTTCTCCTCTCAGTTGGTGAGGAACGTTCATCCTGTGGTGGTTTGATGCTTGTTGGGAGAGCCCAAAAGGAGGAGGAGGAGACCTTGCAAAGTGAAGCTTTTAAGCTTTTCTCCCTGAGGAATGTTCAGCCTGTGGTGGTTTGATGCTTGTTAGGAGAGCCCAGAAGGAGGAGGAGACCTTGCAAAGTGAAGCTTTTAAGCTTTTCTCCATTTCAGCCTGTGGTGGTTTGATGTTTGTTAGGAGAGCCCAGGAGGAGGAGGAGACTTCTAAGCTTTTCTCCATGAGGAATGTTCATCCTGTGGTGGTTTGATGTTTGCTGGGAGAGCCCAGAAGGAGGAGGAGACCTTGCAGAGTGAAGCTTTTTTATTTAAGCTTTTCTCCATGAGGAACATTCAGCCTGTGGTGGTTTGATGCTTGTTGGGAGAGCCCAGAAGGAGGAGGAGACCTTGCAAAGTGAAGCTTTTCAGCTTTTTCTCCATTTCAGCCTGTGGTGGTTTGATGTTTGTTAGGAGAGCCCAGAAGGAGGAGGAGACATTGCACAGTGAAGCTTTTTTAAGCGTTTCTCTGTGAGGAATGTTCATCCTGTGGTGGTTTGATGTTTGTTAGGAGAGCCTGAGCTGCTTTTCCCTCCAAACTAAAACGGGCAAACACGTTCTTGCTCCCAAGGAAAAGCTGCTAAAAGGCAGCAGCACATCCCAGCTCCACCTTTAGGTGACAACCACTCGCCTCTATTTCTGTTCAAAGCACACCAGTTCTGTTTTAATCCTGCCTGACTTTCTCTCCCCTCTTTCACCTCTGATGTTCTCTCCCCTCTTTCACACCTCTGTTCTCTCCCCTCTTTCCCACCTCTGATGTTCTCACCTCTGG
>NW_016690596.1:134376-142292 GCF_001604755.1 Lepidothrix coronata
CCTCTTGCCCCCCTGGCCACACTCGGGCTCCTCTTCAGCTTCCCGTCGATCCCAACTCCCAGCTCCCTTCCTGCCTGGCTGCTCTCCAGCCCCTCTGGCCCAGCCTGTAGTGCTGCATTGGGGTTGTTGTGGCCAAAGGACAGGACCCGGCCCTTGCCCAAACGCGACATCTTAACGTGATTTGCTTTTCCCGCCTGGAATTGACTCCTGGATATCCCGTTCCCTGCAGCTCCCACGGCTCCACGCCTACAAAGGCTACTGCAGCAACCAGCTGGCAGCCAAGGCCCTGCTGGACCAGAAGAAGCAGGACAGGAGAGTCCAGGACTTCCTGCAGCGCTGCCTGGAGTCTCCCTTCAGCCGCAAACTGGACCTCTGGAGCTTCCTGGACATCCCCCGGAGCCGGCTGGTGAAGTACCCGCTGCTCCTCAAGGAGATCCTGCGGCACACGCCCAAGGACCATCCCGACATCCACATCCTGGAGGAGGCCGTAAGTGAGGGCGGTTCCGATGGGAACACGTTCCTTTGGAGCTCCGGGAAACTCCCTTAAACCCTCGGGGATCTCACCTGCTGTTAACTCGGGGTTTAACCGGATTTCCCTGAGGGTTTGAGTTCCAGTGTCAGGGTGGGTTTATGGCAGACACAAACCTGTGAGTCACCCTCTCCGAGAGGAAGTGAGGGATCAATCCACAGGAATTCCATCGCCTGGAGCTCTGGAGTAGCACCTACCAGGAAGAAGCCCGTGCACAGGTCACTGTTAATCATCCCTTTGCTGATTAATAAATTCATGTGCTGTTGCAGATATCCATAATCCAAGGGGTCCTCTCCGACATCAACCTGAAGAAGGGCGAGTCCGAGTGCCAGTACTACATCGACAAGCTGGAATACCTGGATGAGAAGCAGAAGGATCCAAGGATTGAAAGCAGCAAAGCTCTGCTGTGCCACGGGGAGCTGAAGAATAAAAACGGACATGTAGGTCCCTCCTGCTCCTGGGAATTCATTCTCAAGGGAATTAATTCTCAAGTTCAGACTGGGAGCCTTCACTCCTTTGGGATAGTTTAGACCTGGGGCTGAGTTTAAAAAGCAGAGGAGAAAGCCCTTGGTGGCAGCCCGGATTTTGGGGTGGGAGGGAAAGTTTCCTTGCTGGCAGCCTTGGGAAGCTGGAAAACAATGAGCACAAAAGGGAGCACAGCAAGTGCTCTCCATCCCCAGGGATTTCCTGCCCCTGTTTGCTTTCAGGTGCTCTGACACGGCCCTTCAGGAGCTCTGCTCCAAACAAAAGGCTTCCTGCAAAGGCCTCTTTGGCTTTGAGCTGAGCTCAGCCAGGAGTTTTATCTCCCACTGGACTCCAGGGATTGCTGCCTTTTGTGCTGCCTTGGTTTGAACATCAAATCTTTCCATGTTTTCTTTATTTTTTTATTTTTTTTTTTTTAGTTAATTGGAGGATTGTTTGGGTTTTTTGTATTTTTATTTAATTTGGCTGTTGCATTTCTGCACACGGGGCGCTTTTGTGCTGCCAGAGCAGATAATTGCTCCTAATCACCCTCCCCTTGGCATCTGTAAATCAGAATTCCAGGGTTGAGGATCAATAAAACAATAAAGAGCCGTTGAGGTAATTCCGCTCCGTGCCAGAACTTGGGAGAGACTCACAAACTTATCGTGGGTGAAACCACAGATAAGGCAGCCCTGGATCCCAGAGGGGGGAGGATGTTTGACCTCACGGAACACGGAGCACGAGGCTTTGCTGACATCCCAACGTGCTGCTTTTCCTCCCCCTTTTCCAGAAGCTCTACGTGTTCCTCTTCCAAGACATCCTGGTGCTGACCCGGCCGGTGACCCGCAACGAGCGCCAGGCCTTCCAGGTGTACCGGCAGCCCATCCCCGTGCAGGAGCTGCTCCTGGAGGACCTCCAGGACGGGGATGTGAAGATGGGGGGATCCTTCCGAGGAGCCTTCGGCAACTCCGACAAAGGTACGGACCAAACCGGATGGGAAGGCGCCTGTTCCGGCGCGGATCCGGGTGGTGTTTTCGGGGGGATTTTGAATCCGAAAAATCCGGAATAATGGAAACTGCCCAGAGACTCTTGATCTTTGAGCAGCAAAGGTGTTTATTGACAGCGCTGGGAGCAAGCCAGATACTGCTGGACAAACTTGCTCGACTTGAAAGTGCAAAACCGAGCCATTTTATCCACTTCAGGTACATGGTTACATCATTTATTATACATACTAATAACCAGGCCGGTCTCTGGGCAGAGTCTTTCCAGACTTGCCCAGTCTTCTGCTCTGGGGGTCTTCTCCTCAAGCCTTCACCCCTCTGGTGGTCGCCGTGGGTGTCTTCCTCAATTTGACCTCTTCAGTGAGGTGCCCTGGATTCTTCAAGCTTGCAAACTCCTGGCTCTGGGCCTTCTAGATCTTATTCAAAGCTCTAGTTGACCTGATTTATTACTCTGTGTGTGTGTACTACTCCTGTTCTTTCTATGATAAGGCCTTTGGTGCAGTGAGCAGAACAGAACATGAGATTATCCAGTGCTCCTAAAATGTTCTTCCAGCAGAACAAGTATTGGGGTTTCTTAGCAGGCCAAGATATCTCAGTTAACTCTTTCAGGCCTGGCTCCTGTTTCAGTTTCAGACACTTCCCCCAAAGCAGAGTCGCCCATGGAATCTCTAAATCCCGAGCCGGGAGCTGACGTGTTTTCCTCCCGTTTTCTCCAGCCAAGAACATCTTCCGGGTGCGATTCCAGGATTCCATCCTGGGCCATTCCCACACGCTGCAGGCCGATGGTTCTTATGTTGTCATCTCCTGTAGACATCTCGTTTTTGTTTGCAGTAATTTTAAAATGGGGGTAATCTATGTAAATAAGAGCTTTTTTTAAAAAAAAACCCCAAATAACAGAAGCCAAGAAGGTCGGGTGTGACAGGTTGTGTTCTGCCCCACTTGTTTTGTGGCTTTTACTGAGTACCCTGACCCACAAAAACGTTCCTGTTAGGGAAAATTCTCAATTTCCAGTCTTGGCATTCTCCTGATCCCTGCATTTCTCATAGGCTGTGAATTTGTGATGCAGATGGAAATTAAGTGGTACGGTCATATTTTAGCGATTTTAGCTTTGTCTAATTTTTGCACTGCTGGCAGGGCTTGATTCATAAAAGCAGCTCTCCAAGGCTTCACAGTGAAGCCTCCCTGGGTAGTTGCTGCCATCCTAATCCAAGGTAAAACTGATGCCCTGACGTGTAACAGGATGACTGACTGCCCCAATCTGAAATGACGTAGAGGACAGAAAGTTCCTTTCAATAGCAGAAGATTTTCTTAGCAGGCCGAGACATCTCAGTTAACTCTTTCAGGCCTGGCTCCTGTTTCAGTTTCAGGCACTTTCCCCCAAAGCAGAGTCGCCCATGGAATCTCTAAATCCCGAGCCGGGAGCTGACGTGTTTTCCTCCCGTTTATCTCCAGCCAAGAACATCTTCCGGGTGCGATTCCAGGATTCGGGGCCGGGCCATTCCCACACGCTGCAGGCCAACGACGTGTTCCACAAGCAGCAGTGGGTGAACTGCATCCGCGGCGCCATCGCCCCCTTCCAGAGCTCCGCGGCCCCCTCCGAGCTCCAGGAGCTGCCGGAGCTGCGCGAGGAATCCGAGGAGAACAACCCCTCCGTGCCCAACGTCCCGGCCCGCCGGCGCCGCTCCGGAATATCCGACGTGGAGCTGGACGAGGGCGCGGCCGAGCGCGGCTCCTCCGTCCTGGACTCGGGGGAATCCAGAGGAGGGGGGAAAGCACCCAGAGCCTCGGCCGGGCTGAGGAGATCCAGGGAGAAGCAGCTCAGTGGGAAGCGGAAAGAAACGCTGGTGTAGGGAGAAGAGGAGCCCCGGAGCGGGTCCCTTCCCTCCTTCCCGGAGGGAAAACTGTTTATTTATAAATAACGCCGTGTACATTTGTGGAATCGGGGCAGATCCCGGGGTTTTGTTGGAATGGCAGCTACTTGGTGTTCGCTCCCCCGTTGAACTCTGGGGGCTGGTTTTTACACAGGGAAAAACCCTCAGGCAAATCCCAAAGTTGGGCTCTCCTCCTGAAGGATTTCCTGAAGGGGGGAGAACCTTTCAGAGCGGAGTCACTTTGTGTGGGGGGGGGGTGGTTGTGGCAACCCACGCAGATTTCCATGGAAAAACCAAAAAAAAAAAAACCCAAACCCAGCCCCCAGGTCCAACAGGTTCTCCATTTACCTACTGGAATCTTTTCACCTTCCCTTTGTACATTCCTCGTTTCCGCTCTTGGATCCTGCCAACTATTTAATTTTTTTTTTTTCAGTAGGTTTTTTTTGTTGTTGTTGTTGTGTCAAGTTTGGGAGTTGGGATTTTTTTCGGTCGTTTTTGTTTTCTTTGGGGTTTTTTCCCCCCCTTTTTTTTTTCTTTTTTAACTTTTGTATTTTGTTTGTCCAGACTTGGCATTTTTTTTTTCCTTCCCAGTTACTCGATCCTTCGTGCTCCGGAAGGGAGGGATGTGGGGTGTGTGTGTATCCACAGCATTCCCCATGGAACGAGCAATCCAGAGGCTGGGAGGAGACCCTGCTGAGGGAGGAGGAAGGGAGTTCCTCCGGGGTGTAGGAAGGTTGTAGGGACGTTGTAGAGGGTTTTGGGAGGGGGAGAGGAGCAGTAGAGGGGAGTAGCAGCGAGCGGAGGTAGATTTTGTGTTACCGTTGCCTTTTGGGAATGAAACCCCTTCCCGTGGGAATGAAACCCCTTCCCGGGGGAAGGCAGGACTGGAGGGGCAACCAAGGGGATTCCTGCACGTGGTAGAAAGGTAGAGAAGAGGAAGAGTTTGAGGTGTAGGGAGAGGAGAGGGAATGTTGTAAATACTCCGACTGCCAGAGAGCCAGGCGGGGGATCCGGCCCGGAAATCCCTGGAATTGCGTTGCCTGTGCCGTGTGTGGCCGTTGGGAGAGGGGAGGAGGGTGCACATGGACATCTCTGTAAATGTCTTGTACAGTTCCAGTGCCAAGAACATTAAATTCCTGATGCCTCTCTCTCTCTCTCCTGTCACTGCCGGGAGGGATCCGGGATGGGGCGGGATAACACGGAGCTCCACCGGGATCCTGGGTCCTCCTGCCGTGCTTCCAGTGGACAGGAGGGCAGGAGTTCACAGTTTAGGGAGGAAAAATGGAGCAGTGGGATTCTCCTCACTTCCCTTAAACACTCTGCCTATGGAAAAGTCCCCGTTTAGCAAATATCTAGGAATCCCGTTCTCCAGGAATCTTGGGAAGGGGGATCCCACTGGGCCAGCTCAGGGCACCTTCCAGGGGACATCTGGTTATAGCACCAGGACAGATCTCTCCAGTCTCCACAGCCCTTCCCAGAAACCCGTGGCCTCACCATGTGTCGGGAATGTCTGGGCACAGCTGCAACTCCCGGGAAGAGCTGCCCTGGGATCCGCAGGGAAGGAGCAGCTCAGGTTTTAGGGACGGGTTTTACAGCTGAGCTTTGTCCTGTTTCGATCCAGAGGGGACTCAGCCCTTCCCAAGCAGGGAAGGGGCTGCTGGGTGGGAAATTTGGGAATTGGGAGAGGCTGAGCTGGAGGGCGATCCCACAGTGGCTGCAGGGGCATCCAGGGGCTGCTGGGGGAGAAATTTGGGATTTGGGGGCTTGCTTCAGCCACTGTTTCCAGCGGGGTTCCCAAAGCCAAGGGAGAGCTGTGGAGTCTCTGGTTTTCCAGAAGGTGGTTTTCCAGCTTCTCCTGCAAAAATAAAAGGCAGTAGTTATGCTGGGACTCAGGGCTTGATCCCAAGGGGGAGGAAATCCTGGATCCTGCTGGGTCTCCGGGCTCAGCCTTCGTCTCATCCCTCAGCCAACAGCAAATTAGCCAAGAACTTCCCTTCCCTTTGGAAGTGAGGCCCCCTCTCCCCCCCCACCGACTCCCGGTGGTTCCCATCCCTAAGGAATGCGCAGACACCGCAGCCGGCCCTGGCTGGGCCAGACTAAACAGGCCGGGCTTTCCTGGTTTCCTCCCAGCCCGAATTCCAGGGGGTCCCGGCCGGGCCTCTCCCCGTCTGTGCTGCTGAACCTTCATCCCATGGATGGGGACACCCTGGGACACAGCGGGGAGGATTCCCGAGGGCAGGGCGGGATTCCAAAGGCAGGGTGGGGAGCTGGGCCGGCCCCAATCCCGAGGAGCCCCTCCAGCCTGGCCCCATGGAACGGGAAGGTGTCCATGGCCAGGGATGTGTGTGGGCAACTCCACCCCAGAGCAGCTCCCTCTGGATCCACCCGGCTCCGGAGCCACGTGTGGAGTGGAGCCAAGGCCTCCATGGATAACAGGTGAGACCTTCCTGGAGTCGGGATCAGGGGCACAGTGGGGCTCATCCCTCTATCCCAACAACTCCCCAGCACCCCAATCCCAAACTCCTCCTCCACGGACATATCTCTGCCAGGCCCAAACATGGGATCAGCGTTCCTTGGCTTGGGCTGGAAAAGCCTGGATTTAGGATCTGCCCTGGAGACTCCAAAGCTCCCCCTTGGCTTTGGGAACCCCGCTGGAAACAGTGGCTAAAGCCCCCGAATCCCAAATTTCCCACCCAGCAGCCCCTGGATGCCCCTGCAGCCACTGTGGGATCACCCCCCAGCTCAGCCTCTCCCAAATCCCAAATTTCTCCCTCAGCAGCCCTTGGATGTCCCTGCAGCCACTGTGGGATCACCCTCCGGCTCAGCCTACCCCAAATTTCTCCCCCAGCAGCCCTTGCAGTTGCTGTGGGATCACACTCCGGCTCAGCCTCTCCCAAATCCCAAATTTCCCACCTAGCAGCCCCTGGGTGCCCCTGCAGCTGCTGTGGGATCACCCTTTGGCTCAGCCTCTCCCAAATCCCAAATTTCCCCCCCAGCAGCCCTTGGATGTCCCTGCAGCCACTGTGGGATCACCCTCCGGCTCAGCCTACCCCAAATTTCTCCCCCAGCAGCCCTTGCAGTTGCTGTGGGATCACACTCCGGCTCAGCCTCTCCCAAATCCCAAATTTCCCACCTAGCAGCCCCTGGGTGCCCCTGCAGCCGCTGTGGCATCACCCTCCGGCTCAGCCCCTCCCAAATCCCAAATTTCCCACCCTGCAGCCACTGTGGGATCACACTCCAGCTCAGCCTCTCCCCAATCCCACTTCCCACATTAAACCTCCGTGGAGTTCACGCCGGGTTTTGTGGAGGTTCCTCCCCATCCCCACTCGGGCTCCTGTGGGGCCCCTCGGAGGTTTCCCCGTTGGAGCCTTTCCCTCTCCTCCTCCAACTTTCCCTTTTTCCATGAATCCATCATCCTCCCCCACACCCCCTCCCGCTGCTCCGTCTGCAGACCCAGACCCAGACGTCTCCACACATCTGGATTATCCAGCTGGGAGCTTTCAACCCTCTGGATCGGGGGGGAGTTTTTCCACCATTCCCTGGATCAGACCCCTCAATTCCAGACGCCAGGGGCGGGACGAGCGGCGTCACCTGGAAAACTCCGTGTGAGGTTTTGAACGGCGGCCGCTTCCAGCCTCCCTCCTTCCCTCCGGCTCCAGCTGGAGAAATCCCAGGAAAAGCAGCTGCCAGAACCCCCGGCAGCCGGAGGCTCCCGCTCCCGCCTCCCACCAGGGTGGTCTCTGCCTCCCCATCCCACCCCACGGGATAAATAGGACTGGGACATGAACCGAGGGGTTTGTGAGCCGGAGGGAAGTTTATTGGGATAATGATCCTGCCGGGATAAGGAGGGGCAGCGGAGCACAAACTCAAGGGCTGGCCTGGACCAGCTCCCAGGGATTGATGGGAATGTGGGAGGTGATGGGTGCTGGGCATGGGATGGGATGGAATTGGTGCTGGGAATGGGATAGGGTGGGATGAGTGCTGCTCATGGAATGGGATGGGAGCTGGTGCTGGGATGGGATGGGTACTGGGAATGGGGAATGGGATGGGATG
>NW_016690596.1:150878-154032 GCF_001604755.1 Lepidothrix coronata
CCCTGTTTGCTGTTGATCCAGCTGCTCCATTTCTGAGGCTCAGCTTCTCCCAGCTCCTGCCTCCTGCTCCTCCTCCAGCGCCCCAAAATTCCCTGTTTGCTGTTGATCCAGCTGCTCCATTTCTGAGGCTCAGCTTCTCCCAGCTCCTGCCTCCTGCTCCTCCTCCAGCGCCCCAAAATTCCCTGTTTGCTGTTGATCCAGCTGCTCCATTCCTGAGGCTCTCCCAGTTCATTCCTCCTCCTCCAACATCCCAAAACTTCCCTGCCTGCTGTAGATCCAGCTGCTCCATTTCTGAGGCTCAGCTTCTCCCAGCTCCTGCCTCCTGCTCCTCCTCCAGCGCCCCAAAATTCCCTGTTTGCTGTTGATCCAGCTGCTCCATTCCTGCCAGCTCAGCCTCTCTCAGCTCCTGCCTTCTCCTCCTCCTCCTCCAACACCCCAAAACTCCCCTGCCCGCTGTGCCAGGATCCAGCTGCTCCATTCCTGAGGCTCAGCCTCTCCCAGTTCCTTCCTCCTCCTCCAACACCCCAAAACTCCTGTTTGCTGTGGATCCAACTACTCTATCCCTGTGGCTCAGCCTCTCCCACCTCCTTCCTCCTCCTCCTCCAACACCCCAAAACTCCCCTCTTTACTGTGCATCCATCTGCTCCATTCCTGAGGCTCTCCCAGTTCCTTCCTCATCCTCCAACACCCCAAAACTCCCCTGCCTGCTGTGCCAGGATCCAACTACTCCATTCCTGAGGCGCAGCCTCTCCCAGTTCCTTCCCCCTCCTCCTCCTCCTCCTTCTCCTCCTCCTCCTGCTGCCGCCTTAGGCAGAGGCAGTGCGGGACGTGCCGGGGCAGAGCCGGGAGCGCCATGGCCGAGCGGCTGTCGGAGGAGAAGATCGCCGAGTTCAAGGAGGCCTTTTCCCTCTTCGACCGGGACGGCGACGGCTCCATCACCACGCGGGAGCTCGGCACCGTCATGCGCTCGCTGGGCCAGAACCCCACCGAGGCCGAGCTGCGGGACATGGTGGGCGAGGTGGACACCGACGGCAGCGGCACCGTCGACTTCCCGGAGTTCCTGTCGCTGATGGCCAGGAGGATGCGGGACACGGACGGCGAGGAGGAGATCCGGGAGGCCTTCCGAGTCTTCGACAAGGACGGCAACGGCTACATCAGCGCGGCCGAGCTGCGGCACGTGATGACCAACCTGGGCGAGAAGCTGACGGACGAGGAGGTGGACGAGATGATCCGCGAGGCCGACTGCAACAACGACGGGCAGGTCAACTACGAGGAGTTCGTCAGGATGATGACGGAGAAGTGATTCCTGGCCCGACTCCGGCCCCGCAGGTGGGTTTGGCTCGTGGGACGGGGTCGTCCCGCGCCCACTGGATGTTCCCTGACATCCCTGAGACCAATAATGGAATGTCCCACCCATGTCCTGGCACTGCCAGTGCTTCCTTCGGCTTCTCCTTGGGATCCTGGATGGAAACAACCCCCCCCAAATTATTCCCGGGCTGGATCAGCCCCCAACCCCAGCCCCACCCCGATAGCCACCCCAGGAATTGCGTCTCCCCCATCCCATGGTTGGAAAAGTGGGGATTGGCGGCCCCCATCCCGCTCGTGCCAGGGGGTGGGAAAATCCACGTCCGTGACCCCATCCTGCTCGTGCCAGGGGGTGGGAAAATCCACGTCCGTGGCTCCATGCCACTCATTCCAGGCATTGGAAGAATCTGTCTATGGTCCCATCCCACTCATTCCAAGGGTTGGGAAAATCCATGTTTGTGGCCCCACCCTGCTCGTGCCAGGGAGTGGGAAAATCCATGTTTGTGGCCCCATCCCGCTAGTGCCAGGGGTTGGAAAAATCTGTGTCCGTGATCCCATGCTGCTCATGCCAGAGGCTGGGAAAATACATGTTTGTGGCCCCATCCTGCTCATGCCAGAGGTTGGAAAAATCTGTGTCCGTGGCCCCATCCCACTCATTCCAAGGGTTGGAAAAATCTGTGTCCATGGCCCCATCCCACTCGTGCCAGAGGCTGGGAAAATCCACGTTCATGGCCCCATCCCGCCCTCCTCATGCCAGAGGTTGGGAAAATCCATGTTCGTGGTACTTTTATTTATTTATTTATTTTAATCTTTAATTCTTTTTTTTTCATTATCGTCCCTTCTTTTTTTTCCGTAGGGAGCGGAGGTTTCCCCGAGCCCCTCCAACCCCTCCCGCCTTCTCCACACCATTCCAGGCTGGAAAAATCTCCCCCCACACCATTCCAGGCTGGAAAAATCCTCTTTGGTCCCGGTTGGAATGTTGGCAAGCAGGGTCTCCGTTGGATACGGGTGGGAGGGGGACTGGGATGCAGCTGGACACGGGATCCCCCAGGAGACATCTCGTGTCCGTAGAGATTCCAGAGGCCACTGGATGTTCCCTGACATCCCTGAGTCCAATAAAGGAATGTTCCCCCCCCCCATGTCCTGGTGCTGCCAGTGCTTCCTTCGGCTTCTCCTTGGGATCCTGGATGGAAACAACCCCCCCAGATTATTCCAGGGCTGGATCAACCCCGAGGTTGTCTCCATCCTCTTTCTCCTCTGTCCTTTTTCCCTGGAAAGATGCCCTTGGTGGGTGCTGGAGACCCAACCGATCCCAGATTTATCCCTAACAGTTAATCCTGAGGGTTAATCCCAAAAATCAGCAGGATTCGCCTTTCCAGGTGGATCCACCCTGTGACTCGGTTTCCCCACAAATTCCCTTCCCATCCCGGTCTGGGATAATTCCCTGAAGGAACATGGATTTCCATGGATCAAACCGTTGATTCCCAGTTTCCAGCCGGGCTGGGCTGTTCCGGGGGGAATATCCTGGCACCGGGACCTCGGAGCCACCGCGACGCCTCCATCCCCCATTCCCGGCCCTTCCCTGGGGCAGCTCTGGCAATCCCGGTTGTTTTCCCGGTGCTGGGAATGCCGGGCGGGTGCCGGCACGCTGAGCACACCTACACCTGCCCCGCCCCAGGAACGACCTCCCCGAGTGGGGGAGAGGGGGGAAAAAACACAAATTTGGGAAAAAAAACCCAAATTCGAAAAAAAAAAATTACAAATACATCAAAAAAATGGAATTATGGGCAAAAAATCTGGCAAAACCCCAATTATTACAGAAAAAAAACCTAAAAAACCAACAAAGATA
>NW_016690596.1:155832-161184 GCF_001604755.1 Lepidothrix coronata
AAAAAAATCCCAAATCCAGCAAAATAACTCATAATCCAGCAAAAATCCCTGAAATCCAGCCAAAAAATCTGAGATCCAGCAAAAAGAGCCCAAACACCAGAAAAAAAAATCGAAATCAAGTAAAAAACACCAAAAAATGATAAAAGAAAACCAACAAAAAAAAAAATCCAGCAATCCCCCAAAATTCCACCAAAAAATCTTAAAATCCAGCAAAAAATCCCAAATCCAGTATAATAACTGGAAATCCAACAAAAAAACCACATCCAGCAAAAAAAAGCTAAAATCCCAAAAAAAACCCTCCACAATTCAGCCAAAAGTCCCAAAATCCAGCAAAAATCCCCCAAATTCCAGCATGATGGAATGATGGATGAAGGATGAAGGATGATGGATGATGGATGGATGATGGATGGATGGATGGATGATGGATTGATGATGGATGGATGATGGATGGTTGATAGATGATGGATGATGGATGATGGATGGATGATGGATGATGGATGATGGATGATGGATGGATGGATGATGGATGATGGATGATGGATGGATGATGGCTGATGGATGGCTGATGGATGATGGATGATGGATGGATGATGGATGGATGGATGGATGATGGATGGATGGATGGATGATGGATGGATGATGGATGGATGGGTGATGGATGGATGATGGATGGATGGGTGATGGATGGATGATGGATGGATCGATGATGGATGATGGATGATGGATGGATGGATGATGGATGGATGGATGATGGATGGATGGATGATGGATGGATGGATGATGGATGGATGGATGATGGATGATGGATGGATGGACGGATGATGGATGGATGATGGATGATGGATGATGGATGATGGATGGATGGATGGATGATGGATGGATGGATGATGGATGATGGATGGATGATGGCTGATGGATGGCTGATGGCTGATGGATGATGGATGGATGATGGATGGATGGATGGATGATGGATGGATGATGGATGGATGATGGATGGATGATGGATGGATGGATGGATGGATGNGATGGATGGATGGATGATGGATGATGGATGATGGATGGATGGATGATGGATGGATGATGGATGATGGATGGATGATGGATGGATGGATGATGGATGGATGGATGATGGATGGATGATGGATGGATGATGGATGGAGGATGGATGATGGATGATGGATGGATTATGGATGAATGATGGATGATGGATGATGGATGGATGATGGGTGATGGATGATGGATGGATGGATGATGGATGGATGATGGATGGATGATGGATGGATGATGGTTGGGTGATGGATGATGGACGGACCAACAGTCTGTCCTGTTTGCTCCAGCAGTGTAAGAGAATGGGATTTACTTCCCAAATCCCAGTTTTCAGTCCCAGTCTGTCCCTCTGAAGGGGAGGAGCTGATGGGGTGAGAGGGATCCATCCTAGAATGGGCAGATCCAGGTGGGTGCAGGGATGCACCAGAAACCCGGGTGGTTTGGGGGATCCCTGATGTCTTTTTTCCCTCCTCCATATCCCGGTTTTCCACCCCAAAATCTGGTCAGGATGATCCCCTGAACCTGGGAATGGGGATTGGAGGATGGGAGCTGAAGTAAGGATCACATGAGATGATCCTAGGGGATCATCTAGTGTGGGATCTGGGATAGGGGTCACCTGGGATGTGTCCTGGGGGAATATTGAATGTGGGGTCTGGGATAAGAATGACCCAGGATGGGTCCTGGGGGATCATCCAGTGTGGGATCTGGAGTTGGGATTACCTGGGATGTGTCCTGGGGGATCATCCAGTGTGGGATCTGGAGTTGGGATTACCTGGGATAGGTCCTGGGGGGATCATCCGGTGTGGGATCTGGGACAGGGATCACCTGGGATGGTTCCCGGGGGATCATCCGGTGTGGGATCTGGAATAGGAACCACCTGGGATGATCCCAGGGAACCATCTAAGCCAGGCCCTGGGAGATCCTTTGTAATAAGACCTGAAGGATCAGATAAGGTGGGATCTGGGATGACACCCTGGGGAGCCCTTGGGAATGGGACTTGGAGGATCCTCCAAGGGTTTGGACCTGGAGAATCCCTTGGGATGGGACCTGGGAGGGGGGACACATGGAATGGTAGGTGAGGGATCACTTGGAATGACCTGGGATGGGATCCGGGGGTTCCTTTAGGATGGAACACAGGGATCCCCTACAATGGGACCCCTCCCTTGGGGTGGAGCTTGGGGATCCCTCAGGATGGAACCCAGGGGGGATCTCCTGGATCCAGCCTGTTCCAGCTGCTTCCATCTCCACCGCTTTTCCAGACATTTTCCTCCATCTTTCCCATTAAAAAAAAAACCAACCCAGGGCTCTGGCACCTCCCAGATTTAACCCCCCACCCCTTTTCTTGCTCCAGGTTCTGGTCCACCTGGGCACAATTTTTCCTCCAAAATGGGACTTTGGAAGAAAAAAAGTAGCTCCTGTCCCCCCTCCCCATTCCCAACATCCCCCAGCCCAAGGAACCGGAGCTGTCCCTGCTCCAGCTCCGTGGAATCAATCCCAAATCCCCCCCATTCCCTTTAATTTTAGCGACACCAGGATATTTGAATCCCGTTTCAACGACGAGGCTTTAAAAACACGTTGGGAAATCAGCCCTGAGACCCCCCAGGGAGCTTTTCCGAACTCTCCCGAAGGAAAAGTAGGATTTTGTTCCCGATTTTCTCCCTGTTTTCCCCCCTCTGGATCCAGGGCTCCCTCCCCTCTCCTCGGCAGCGACTTTTCCCTTAAGCAAACATGACGCAGCGCCCGGGAAATGTCGGGAAAAGGGGAGGCCCCTCGACACCCAGATGCCATAAAAAACCCTGGAATACAGGCTTTGGAAGCGGGATCCATCCAGGCTCGTGGGGTGAGGGTCTGGAGAAGAGCTCAGTCGGGAATATCAATCCAGGTTATTTATCCAGGGATAAATAATTCAATGAAATATCCCCCCAAAAAAGATTCCTTCAGGAAGATGTTTTCCCAATGTTTAGTTTGGCAGGGAATGGTTTCATTTCTCAGGTTTGGGGGTTTTTTTAACCTGTTTAAAGGGGGTTTTTTTTCCACTTTGGGGTTATTTGGGAAAAGGGGGAATTGCTGGAAGAGGGGGAGGAATTAATAAAAACCCCGCAAATCGCCCCAAAATCCGGGCAAGGGACACAGGGAAACGTAGGAAAAGTGTTCAGGGATGGCAAAAATGATGCCAAAGGGAGAAATATGGCACCAGTTCCAGCGCTGGGGTTGCACCAGCTGCTACAAAATTCCTGATTTTGGGACTGGAGTGGTTGGGTTTACTCTCTTTTTTATGTTTTTGGGGCTTTATTCCCTCTGTTCCAGGTGGGAATTCCAGGGATAAGGAGAGAGGACAAGGACAAGGAGACGGGGATGAGCAGGAGGAGGAGAGGGGATAAAAGGGAGCAGGAGAACAGCGGGATGAGGAGAGGGGAAAAAATGGGATTGGGATCTGGGGACAAGAGGGACCAAGGGAGGGGAAAAGGGGAGCAGGAGATGGAAAAAATGGGAGCAGGAGATGGGAATGAGCAGGACGAGGAGAAGGGACCAGTGGGAGCAGGGGACAAGGACAAGGGGGACCAGGAGGTGGGGACAATTTGGACCAGGAGAAGGGAGCAGTGGGAGCAAGGGACAAGGAAAAGTGGGATGAGGAGAAGGAGACAAGTTGGATCAGAAAGGCCCAGGGGATGAGTGGGAGCAGGAGACAAGTGGGACAAGGAGAGGGGACCAAAAATCAGGAGACGGGGACAAGGGGAACCAGGAGAGGGGATCAGGGGACAAGGAAAAGTGGGAGCAAGAGATGGAGACAAGCTGGATCAAGAGAAGGGAGAAGTGGGACCAGGGGACGAGGAAAAGTGGGATGAGGAGACAGAGACAAGCTAGATCAGGAGAAGGGAGCAGTGGGACAAGGACAAGTGGGACCAGGAGACCAGGACAAGATTTTGGGTTGGGAATAAGTGGGAACAGGAGGTAAATGGGAAAAGGAGAGGGGACAAGAAAAAACAGGAGATGGGGAAAAGCTGGAACCAGGAGAAGGGACCAGTGGGGATGAGGAAAAGTGGGATGAGGAGATGGAGACAAGTTGGATCAGGAGAAGGGAGCAGTGGGAACAGGGGATGAGGAAAAGTGGGATGAGGAGATGGAGACAAGCTGGATCAGGAGAAAGGACCAGGAGACCAGGACAAGATTTTGGGTTGGGAATAAGTGGGAGCAGGAGACAAACGGGAACAGGAGAGGGGCCAGAAAAACCAGGAGATGGGGACAGGTGGAACCAGGAGAGGGGATCAGGGGACAAGGAAAATTGGGATCAGAAGCCTGGGATAAGACTTTGAGACGGGATGAGCCCTGTGCCCTCCATCCCATTTCCCCAGCATTCCCAAGGTTCCGTGTGAATCCCAAGGGATTTTGGGGTCTCCCTCCTCATGGGGAGCCCCCCGGCCACCACGACATTCCAGAGGCTCCTCTCCCCCTTCCACTGAGGGGTTTTTTCCCAAGCTCGAGTTCCCAAAATAAGCCCACAAAGGTCTCCCATTGGTGAAATCCCATCGGTGATGGATCCAATTCCAACATCCAGGACAGGCCAGTGTAGCTCCAGCCCGGATCCTGGAGGGAGGATTAAACTGGGACGAGGGCTCTGGAGACTCCAAGAGGGATTTTTGGGCATCCAAAGGGATCCCGGATCCCCCTGAGGAGCTGCAGCCTCCGGAGGTGGTGACCCCCCCACTCCCAGGAGATGGAAAAAATCCCTCAATCCCAAAATCCAGGAATCCCTGCAGGGGTTAACTGCAACTGGAGCCGCCTCCTTTTCCATGCCCGCGGCGCTGGAGCCGTCAGGAATTTTGACAAATCGGGAATTACTAGCTCCATGACCTCAGCCCCCACACACGCGGCTCGTCCCATCCCGGAGGGGGGAGGTTTTTTTGGGATCTTCTCCCTCTTTTCTCCCCCTTGGATGGGGCGGGAGGATGGAGCTGCAGGTCCGGAAATCACCCCCTCCCAGGGACAAACAATTCCCAGGAACATTCCCAGCTCCACAGCTTTGGATCCCGGCTCCTTCCCCCCCTCTTCAGGGGTCGGGAAAAGAAAACAAATCCCACTTTTGTCCCTCCTGATTTCCCACGTTGGGGAAATTAATTTCTAATTAATTCCTAATTCGTTGCTGATCCCAAATCAGCCCTGGAAAAGCAGAAATCCCTTTCCCAAAAAAAAAAATGAGCCCAGGCAAAGCTCGAAGAAGAAACAACTGTTGTGCAGCCCCTCCGCCCCTATTTATCCCTATTTTCTCCTATTTTTCCCTATTTTTCCCTATTTATCCCTATTTTC
>NW_016690596.1:162739-164886 GCF_001604755.1 Lepidothrix coronata
TTCCCAAAAAAACAACCCCACAAATTTCCCAAAAAAACCCCCACAGGGACCTTTTCCCCATCCAGGCTCCTGGATCCAAATCCCGAGGATTTTTGGGAGCTTTTGGTGCCAATTCCCAAAAAAACAACCCCACAAACTTCCCAAAAAACCCCACAGGGGCCTTTTCCCCATCCAGGTTCCCGGATCCAAATCCTGAGGATTCCTGGGAGTTTTTGGTGCCAATTCCCAAAAAAACCCCCCATAAACCTCCCCCCAAAAAACCCCCCAAGCTCCTTTTCCCCATCCAGGCTCCTGGATCCAAATCCTGAGGATTTTTCGGGAGCTTTTGGTGCCGATTCCCAAAAAACCCAACCCACAAACCTCCCAAAAAACCCCACAGGGGCCTTTTCCCCATCCAGGTTCCCGGATCCAAATCCTGAGGATTCTTGGGAGCTTTTGGTGCCAATTCCCGAAAAAAAAAACAACCCAAACTTCCCAAAAACCTCCAAAGGCCCCTTTTCCCCATCCAGGCTCCTGGATCCAAATCACGAGGATTTTTGGGAGATTTTGGTGCCGATTCCCAAAAAAACCAACCCCACAAACCTCCCAAAAAACCCCACAGGGGCCTTTTCCCCATCCAGGCTCCTGGATCCAAATCCCGAGGATTTTTCGGGAGCTTTTGGTGCCAATTCCCAAAAACCCAACCCACAAACCTCCCAAAAAACCCCACAGGGGCCTTTTCCCCATCCAGGTTCCCGGATCCCAATCCTGAGGATTCTTGGGAGCTTTTGGTGCCAATTCCCGAAAAAAAAAAAAAAAACAAACTTCCCAAAAACCCCACGGGCTCCTTTTCCCCATCCAGGCTCCTGGATCCAAATCACGAGGATTTTTGGGAGATTTTGGTGACGATTCCCAAAAAAACCAACCCCCCAAACCTCCCAAAAAAACCCCCACAGGGGCCTTTTCCCCATCCAGGCTCCTGGATCCCAATCCCGAGGATTTTCGGGAGATTTTGGTGCCAATTCCCAAAAAACCCAACCCACAAACCTTCCAAAAAACCCCAAAGGCGCCTTTTCCCCATCCAGGCTCCTCAATCCCAATCCTGAGGATTTTTCGGGAGCTTTTGGTGCCAATTCCCGAAAAAAACAACCCCACAAACTTCCCAAAAAAACCCACAGGCCCCTTTTCCCCATCCAGGCTCCCGGATCCAAATCCTGAGGATTTTTCGGGAGATTTTGGTACCAATTCCCAAAAAAACAACCCCACAAACTTCCCAAAAAAACCCCCAGGGGCCTTTTCCCCACCCAGGCTCCTGGATCCAAATCCCGAGGATTCTTGGGAGCTTTTGGTGCCGATTCCCGAAAAAAAAAACCCCAAACCTCCCAAAAGCCCCACGGGCTCCTTTTCCCCACCCAGGCTCCTGGATCCAAATCCCGAGGATTTTCGGGAGCTTTTGGTGCCGATTCCCAAAAAAACCCCCCATAAACCTCCCCCCAAAAAACCCCACAGGGTCCTTTTCCCCATCCAGGCTCCTGGATCCAAATCCTGAGGATTTTTCAGGAGCTTTTGGTGCCGATTCCCAAAAAACCAACCCACAAACCTCCCAAAAAACCCCCCACAGGGGCCTTTTCCCCATCCAGGCTCCTGGATCCAAATCCCGAGGATTTTTGGGAGCTTTTGGTGCCAATTCCCAAAAAAAAACAACCCCACAAACCTCCCAAAAAAAACCCCACAGGGGCCTTTTCCCCATCCAGGCTCCTGCATCCCAATCCCGAGGATTTTTCGGGAGCTTTTGGTGCCGATTCCCAAAAAACCCAACCCACAAACTTCCCAAAAAACCCCCCACAGGGGCCTTTTCCCATCCAGGCTCTTGGATCCAAATCCGGAGGATTTTCGGGAGCTTTTGGTGCCGATTCCCAAAAAAAACAATCCCACAAACTTCCCAAAAAACCCTCCAGGCTCCTTTTCCCCATTCAGGCTCCTGGATCCCAATCCCAAGGATTTTTGGGAGCTTTGGGGCCAATTCCCGAAAAAACAACCCCACAAACCTCCTAAAACACCCCCCACAGGGGCCTTTTCCCAATCCCAAGGGATCCAGAGGCATTCCTTAGGGAAAAGAGGAAATTTAAAAGGAGGAGATTTAAAGCAGAGAAATTTAAAATGAAGGA
>NW_016690596.1:170648-173087 GCF_001604755.1 Lepidothrix coronata
CAATTTAAAATAAAGAGATTTAAAATGAAGGAATTTAAAATAAAAAAATTTAACACCGAGTGTTTTAAAATCAATTTAAAATGAAAATATTTAAAATGAAGAGATTTAAAATGAAGGAATTTAAAATAAAGAGATTTAAAATAAAGCATTTTAAAATACATAGATTTAAAATCAATTTAAAATAAAGAGATTTAAAATCAATTTAAAATGAAGAGATTTAACACAAAGAAATTTAAAACCTAGTTTAAAAGAGCTTTAAACCCAACAACTGAACTTCAGGACTCAACAGAGAGGGTGAAAAAAACCCCCAAAGACGACACGAAGAGGATCCTGGAATTTTATTCTCGGTTGTCCAAGGAATTTTTTTGGCTTTCCCGCCGGAAATTTGGGATTTATTGCTGTGTCAGTGTTAAAAAAGCAACTTAATAATCAGATTTTTGACCCAAAAGGAGAGTTTTTCACCCCGGCTGCGCTTTCCCAATCCGTGTTTATCCGTCAGCTGGGCGGGAGAAGCTTTTCCTGGGAAGATCCAACAAAAAGGGTTGGAATGAACGGCCTCGGGAAGCCCCTTCCGAGCCAAACTATTCCCTAAAATTCCCATCCATGAATCCCACACCAACCAACCTGGAGGGCTTTCCCTGAGCTTCACATTTCTGGGATTTGAAACACCAAAAAAACCCGGGATTGGAAGAGCGGGATGTTGGGAATTTTTCTTGGGAATTTTTCCCGATCCGGCACAAAAAGAAAAAGGGATGTGGGGAGGGGGAAAATCTAATTAAAAATGAAAAATAAAGTGGTTTTCTGCTCCCCATAAAGTCCTTCATCCCGGCTCTCCCAACCTGCATCCTCCTTCCCAAGGAGGAGACCCCTTGGAAGCGACTTGTTGGGATGAGATCCCGGCGGGAATGGTGTCGGGAGCCCCGGATTCCACCTCGGACAAGGGGGGGGGGGGTTCATCCCGTTTTGGAGGGATTTGTTCCCATCACAGCGCTAAGATCTGTCAGGGGGGGACTCCTCAGGGAGCTCCATCCCATCCCAGGATCCCGTGGAATTCCGACCCAGGACAACAGGGAACGGTCCCTCTGGAAGTTTTGGATGGTTTTGGCTCCCTAAGGACGAAGCTCCAGGAATTCCAGCCCGGGAATCCGGGGCTGCCAAACTCTGGAGAGGGGGGGAAAAAAAAAATCAACCTAAAAATCCCCCAGAATTCCAGGCAGATCCCGCAGGGATACACCCCTGGGATGTGTCCCACTTATTGCACACGGAGCGGAGGGAATATTTTGGGAGCAGGGAAGAATCCCTGGGCTTGGAATTGAGCCTGGGAATGGGGGGGACGCTCGGCACAGGAGGAAGGAGCCGAAGCCGAACCCGGCAGCGGTTTTTCCTTAATCCTGGTGCGGAGCCAAAGCCTGTGGATCCCCCTGGAAAAGCCGGGAAGAGCCTCTAATTAGCCCCGAGCTTAATTTGGGGGCTTAATTTGCCTCCGGGGGGTCCTGAGCTTTGTCCCCTGGGTGTGGATCCTCTGGAGAACCACCCAAATCCAAGGTCATTCCCTCCCCTATCCCAGTGCAGCCAACAGGGACAGGTGTCCTGGAGCCATTCCAGGTGTCCTGGAGCCATTCCAGGTGTCCCGGATCATTCCCCGTCATCCCGGCCACGGGAATCTAAAAAGGGGACGGATGAATCCCGTTCCAGGGGTATCCATTTCTTCCCCCCTGGCTCCAAAGGGAGCCTTGGCTGGAGCACGGGGAAAAAGAGGGAACATCAATCCCGTTCCACCAGCCTAAAAAACCCCCAATCTCCCTCCCCCCAGGAGCATTCCCGGGATTTGCCCACGGAGCGGAAGGAAGCGCGGCCTCAGAAATACTATTTACACCAGTTTTGCTTTAAATTAAAACTTGAGTTTCTTGGAGGGGGGGGGAGGTAGAAGAGGAAGAGAAGACCCTTGGTGGCGCGGGAATTCCGGGGAATTCTCCTTCCCGGCCGTTCCCCGTCAGTTGTAGGAGAGGTACTGGATGAGCCGGGGGGGAATGTCGAGCTTGGAGATCTTCTCCAGGGCCCTCTGCCCGGCGGCTTTCCGGACCGTCACCCTGCACAGCTGGGACAGGCTCAGCGGGGTCTCTGCCGGGAGAAAACGGGGGGAAAAACGGGATCAGGGGGTGCTGAGGGGAGGCAGGGCAAAGATTCCCGGCCGGGGGAACACCTGGAATTGTCCACGAGGCTGGATCGACCGCCCGCAGCTCCGAAATGTTCGGTTTTGTCCCCAAGAACTCTCTGCCTCCAGGGGAAGAACGTTCCAGAGTTCCCCCATCCAGGCTGGAGCAACGTGGGATGGTGGAAGGTGTTGGGATGGGAACTGGATGGTCTTTAAGGTCCCTTCCAACCCCAAAATGTGTGTTTCTGTGACTTTTAGGATCATCCAGGCTGGAGCAACCTGGG
>NW_016690596.1:173988-175478 GCF_001604755.1 Lepidothrix coronata
AAGGGAAGGGAAGGGAAGGGAAGGGAAGGGAAGGGAAGGGAAGGGAAGGGAATATGGGCTGGCAGTTGGAATAGAGAGCTGGGACTGAGGAGCAACTCAGCAAGAAAAAACACCGGTTTTCAAGAAAATTGCCGAGCGAGTTCTCGGTGCTGGAAAAATCGTGAGTTTTCCTCTCTGGATTTACGTTTTCCTTGGAGAGAGGGGGATTTCAGTCCCTGGTATTTGGGGAAATGAGGTCATAACTGCTTCCCGGATCCAAAGAGCCATTCCCAGTCATCTCCACGGAACATTCCCACTCAAGACAGTGAGAACTTCACTGGTTATTTCGACAGGAACACCCCCAGATCCAGGAGATGTTCCAGTTCCACCAGCCAAGTTTAGTTATGGATATTTTTGCTAAGGAAGTTTGTTTTTTTATAAGTTTACGGCAAGAAGTCCTTCTCTACCCCCAAAACAGCCGGAATTTGACCAGCAGAGGTGAGAGAGACCACACTGAACTCAAACAATTCCCTTTTGGGAATGTGTGGCCACACTGGACTTCATCAGAATTAATGAGGTGAAACCAGAATTCCTTGGGAATCAATTAATGGGGAACTGGAGTGGGTGGAACTAAACTGGCTTAGGCGTGTAATTTTTAGATAATTGTTATTCAATTAAATAAATCTCCAGCCCTGAGCCAAATCTCC
Source organism: Lepidothrix coronata (assembly GCF_001604755.1). Taxonomy (NCBI): domain Eukaryota; kingdom Metazoa; phylum Chordata; class Aves; order Passeriformes; family Pipridae; genus Lepidothrix; species Lepidothrix coronata. The sequence continues at coordinate 174,675 of NW_016690596.1, forward strand.
TCCTGGAAGCACAGGGAAAGACAGGAAGTTCGACCCAAATTCCCCCCGGAATGAGAAGAAAACTGGGATGTGAAGCCTGGAGGCAAATGTTGGGACTTGAACATCCAGCAAAGTCATCTGGGCTTAACACCCAGCTGTGTGTTCTGAATGAGCCCTGAATTGTTCCATTTAGAGGTCGGGAATCAGGGAATCATGGAATGGTTTGGGTCGGAAGGGACCTTAAAGGTCACCCAGTTCCAACCCCGACACCTTCCACTATCCCAGCTTGCGCCAAACCCCGTCCACAACCTGGCCTTGGACACTTCCAGGGATGGAGCATCCCACTGGGAGATGGGTATTTATGGAATAGGCCAAAACAATGTTTGAACACCAAGTTTTGCTCCGTGAAGCCCAAAACTTTCACCTCGACCATCTCTATCCCGGCAGGAATTCCGCCGAGGAGCCGCTTCCCATGGACACCACCACGCCCTGCCCACCCACAGGGACCTCTGTGGGTGCCATACCTGCCTTGAGCAGCAGCTTGGCACAGTCCAGGTGTTCCCTGGCACAGGCCACGTGCAGGGGAGTCCCAAAGTGACAGTCGTGAGCCTCCAGGTTGGCGCCGACGTCGATGAGGAGCTGGACACACTCGGGGCTGCCTTTGGGAAGGGAAGAGCCCAGTCAGAAGCCAAGAATCCAGCTCAGATCACAGAATCCCAGAATGACAGAATTATAGAATCCCAGAATCAGCTGGGTTGGAAAAGCCCTCCGAGATCATCCAGCCCAACCCCTGATCCAACCCCGCCGTGGTTCCCAGCCCATGGC
>NW_016690596.1:175488-177250 GCF_001604755.1 Lepidothrix coronata
ACCTGGGAAAGCTCGTGAGCCAACACAACACGAGCAGGACACAAGGAATGGAGCGGTCGGGCTGGAGCCAACAGGGAATCAGGTCAAACGACCCCAAATCCAAGGATTTGCACCAAATCCCCTGTTGTTTCTGGAGCTGCTGTGCTGCTGATCCCGCCCTGGGTGGGTTTGATCACCTTCCAGGCCATTCCAGCTTTGTTTTTTCCAGTGGTAATAATTCAGCTTAACAAAAAGCAGGGAATTATCACCAAGCCTCGGGAAAAGGCTTAACGAGGAAAAGCTCCACAGGAGCTCCCAGGTGTGGATTTAACAACCAACTGATTGTCCAAAATGCTCCAGAATTGAAGGAAAACTGTGTCCAGATCACAAAAATATGAAACAGGAAGAATTACATTTTCCTGAGGGGAAAGTGAGGCACAAAATGGTGAATGAGGAAGAGATTTGGCCACAATTATCCAACGTGGACATTGCTGCTCCCACATCCAGGTTTTCCTGCTGCCCTGTCTGTGCAGGTGGAAGATTGAAGGATGAATTATAATTAAATTAGTAAAGGTAATTAGTAAATTCTTGCCTGGGAGGGTGGGGAGGGGCTGGAATGGATCTCCCAGAGAAGCTGTGGCTGCTCCTGGATCCCTGGAAGTGTCCAAGGCCAGGCTGGAGCAATCTGGGATAGCGGAAGGTGTCCCTGCCCATGGCAGGGGTGGGAATGGATGGACTTTAAGGTCCTTTCCAGCCCAAACCATCCTGGGATTCCATGATCCTATGGTTAAATCCTCCTCTGATCCAAATATCCCAAAAAGGATCAAGCAGAGGCCAAGGGAAGCACAGAGGAGCCGGGTTTGTCCCAAACATCATTTTGGCCTCTGCTGTTTTCCCTTATTCCCTGGACAGACCCCCCCCCCCAGCTGGAAAAGGCTGGGAGAAGGACAAAGGAGCAGCACAGGGAGCAGCAGCATTCCCAACAATCCCGGGCACTTGTTCCCACCCAACAACCCCCAGCAGGAGGGGTTGGAACAACAACAACTCGTGGTCAAATGAAGGTCCTCCATGATGCTTCTTTTTTTGGTCCCCCAAGCCCCAAATAAGCCTGGAGAGAGGAATCTCCATGGATTTACCATTCATGCAGGCTTCATGGAGAGGGGAGGCCGTGTAGAGGGGGGGGTTCACCTTGGCACCGTGGGACAGCAGCACCTTGACACACTCGATGCTCCCCGAGGCACAGGCGTCGCACAGGGGGGTGCTGCCGTCGATGTTCCTGGCGTCCACCTGCAGGGAAATCACGGAATCCTGGGATTAGCCGGCTTGGGAAAGTGTTCAAGGGCACCAACTGAAGCAGCACTGCCACTGGATCGTGTCCTCAGGCGCCACATCCACACTTGCTGCCCGTGGAACACAAAGGAGCAGTTTCTAACAACTTCTAACTTCTAACAATTTCTAACAACTTCTAACAACTTCTACAACTTCTAACAACTTCTAACTCCTGGACCAGTCACCAAGAGCACCAAATTCCCCTCAGATGTGAGGATCATGGAATCATGAAGGTTGGAAAAGGCCTCTGAGGTCATCGAGACCCAGAGTTAACCCAGCCCTGCAAAGACCAGCCCCTGTCCCCAAGTGCCACATCCACGCCTTGTCTGAACACTTCCAGGGGTGGGGATTCCACCACGGCCTGGGCAGCCCCTTCCAAGGCCTGACCACCCTTTCCATGAGGAAATCTTCCCTGATATCCAACCTGAATTGTCCTGCAGGTCCCACGACTTCT
>NW_016690597.1:0-1645 GCF_001604755.1 Lepidothrix coronata
GTAGGACAGTCCATCTAAACTGCTACTTCCTATGAGAGTCAGGGTTTTCCCATTCAAAAGCAAAATAATCCCTGCTGTCCTCTTTAAGAGGACATGCCCAAAAAGCGTCCTTCAAATAGCTGATTTAATAAAGTATAGGGATTGGTCACTACTGGGAACCAAGTAATTGTTCTTTTGTTTACTTCTCTCAGATCTTGCACCAATCGATAAGACCCATCAGGTTTCTTTACTGACAAATGGGTGTATTCTGTGGGGACATGCATGGTTCCAGCAATCCCTGCATTAGGAGCCGTTCTATGGTGGGCTTAAGTCCAACTTTTCCTTCATAAGGGATGGGATATTGCTTTACCCTTATAGGCTCCCCTGGATTTTGAATAGAGACTTCAAACGGCTCTATATCTAATTTTCCCACAGAATCAGAGGTATACCATACCTCAGGGTTTATTCCCTTTTTACACAACATTCGTCATTTTCATTCATTACGGATATTTCGACACAATGCTTTAATCCAGTTTTTGAACAAGCCCACCATCCTCCTGTATTTGGTACACTCCTCTTATTGCTGGATTGACGTAGTGTTATTGTGCAGCTGCACATGTCAGAGTGGTCTGGGGGCACATTTCCGATACATGCCCCATGTCCACTAACCTGGGACATGGTTAGCCCAATTTCTTTTTCATGCCACTTACACTGTGCCAGGAGGTTCTCCTTACTTAATTTAAAGGTGGCATTTAACCCTACTCCCTCATAAAAAGGGGTTGTACATCATAACACAACCAGCATGAATCAGTCATGTTTGGTTCTGTTTGATTGAGAGCATTATAAGACGCTTTTGCTAAGTGCAATAAGGAATCTTCCTTCTCATATAAGACCCTTTTCACATTGTGATATACAGGCTTAGCAGAAGATGGGGATTGTACTTTACTAGATTTTCCTCCTATCTCTTTATTGGGTCTTATTTTCTGGGTCTCAGTGGCTACTGATTGTTTTATTAATTTTATTTTGCTTCCTGGATCTGGAGTAGGTACATAAAATCTTACTCCCCAAATCCTTCCTGTTATCCACCCTGGATCCTCAGGCTTTTTAATCTGTAACAACAGGTATTTACACCGAGTCGGTGAAACTGAACGTTGTGATTCCTGGAGGGTCCCACCATAAGGGGGTTTCTTACAGCCCTCGTGTCCCCACTGGACAGTGGTGTACTCATGGGGTACCCTGGGTTTCCAGGCTGTTGCCACTGTTTCACAACCCCAATAGCCACAATAGTAATGTCTGCTCTTTTACTTCTAAATTTATCCCCAATTCTATTATTAGATCTCTTCTTAATAAATTATACTCAGCCTCAGGAACCAACAAAAATGTTCCTAATGCATATTTATTTCGGGCTTCTATTTCCACATCTTTAATAAGGGGCACTTTAAAGGGTTCTCCTTTAGCCCCTACCACTTGGACTGTGTCTGAGGAAGCCATACAGCCCCAGGATAGTTTTTGAACAGTTGATCTTTCTGCCTCTGAATCCACTAGGAACTCGATCTTGTTGCTGGGGACTTATCTTAAGTTTTATCAAGGGCTCGGTGTTCTTTTGGGTCCCCAACAGGTAGAGCCCCTGACTTCTTCATTCCTTAAAAATTTACTCATCCTGCAG
>NW_016690597.1:3463-5089 GCF_001604755.1 Lepidothrix coronata
TGGAGAACTGCAGTAATTTATTTGCTTATCTGCCCTTTTCTAAATCTTTCGGTTGGAATTTCAGAGCTGGTGCCGCAGGACTCCCTCCAGGACCGTCCAAAAAGGGACGGGGCGCCCGCCCCAGAGGGGGTCCCACTGCCCCAGAATCTCAGATCCAAGTCACGGCACCAAAACTGTTATAGGTAAATAAACCAAATCAAAATATAGCAGCAAAATTTATTGTGAGATTTATATAAAGTGCAGATAAGCAAATCAACATGCTGGGTGGCCTGGAGAGACCCCTGCTCCCCACTGGCCCACAAGCCCAATAAAAACAAACAGCAGCTTTTATACTTTTCCAACTCCCCTCCCATAGTCATTTGTTAGCTCTTGACTGGGCTTGGGTTCGCGGGCTTCGTTCTGGTTGGTTCGGTTGTAGGCCCATTTTGGTTGCCAGGGACTTTTCCATCAATAGCTTTAATTAGCCCAATGTCCTTGGAGCTGAATATGGGAAGGTGTCCAGATGGTCCAGATGTTCTCCTTGGCTCTTCTTTATCATCTCCATCCTTGACCCTCTGATCCTTGTTCTCTTCTTCCTTTTCTAATGAGTAACTTAGACAATATTTTTAGAAAAGCAGGATATGGTATAGGTGCTCAGTAAAGCAGAATACTTTATCTTTGCCAACTTGGGTACTGCCAGTTGCAGGACAGTCAACTTATACTAATAACACAGCAGTTAACTATTCCGCAGCTCACAACTCCCCAGTCCCAACCAAGCATTAGCTATAATATACAGAAAATACAATATATATATTTTGACGAGTAAATTTTACCATTGCTCACTTATTACATGTTGAACTGGCTGCAGCCTCTGGTTGAATCCATTCTGCAGGTCGTTGGTGCGTGGCCGTGTGCGCACGTGTGTTTCAGAAGGACCCCGGGATCATTCCTGCCGGGCTCTGGGAAATGGGCAATGCTTGGATCGTGCTCTCCCCCTGTCTCACTGCAGAACAGCCTTCACACCTGGCTGGGGTTCTTTGGTCTCCTGGGATTTGACTCCGTGTTTCGTTGAGAGCTTTCCTGTCGTAGGTTTGCTGGTTCAGAAGGGTTGGTGCACAGGTGAGTCTCCAGAGAGGCACTGCACGATTTGGGTAACAAATGGTGTGGAAAGTACAGCAGGAAGAACTTGCCTCTCGTGCACCTTGTTGTGTCTTTCTGCTTTTGTCAGGATCAGTGAGAGTCTTTGAGTAGACAGGAACTGTCTCCTGTCCTGCAGTTGTTCTGTTGCTGTTTTTCACTCACAAAGGTCTGGCTTTGCACAAAATGATATGTAATGCCAGGACAGTTTTCTGTTTGGTTGGGGTTTTTTAAATTAAACTGCTAGCTGATAGACTTCAAATCATTGCTCATATAGTCAAAACACAAAATTGGCAGGCTTGAGTAGAAAAATGAATTCAGTTCTATACTGGCAGAATACGGGAACAGAACCTTCTCCAGTTTCCTGAACTAAAAGGAATTTGGTCTTGACCTTTTGTTGTCCCTGGCACATTTTGTGACTTTCTTGGGAGCTGCCTGTGGCCAGACACAGGTCCTTTTGTCTTTCTGGCTGCTTAAAATTCAAAAACGCCTCAATTCTGCCTTTTTAAT
>NW_016690597.1:8408-17252 GCF_001604755.1 Lepidothrix coronata
GACACTGCAGGGCCTTCTGGAGCCAAAGGAGCCCTGGGACACTGGGGAATCTCATGGAATCAAGGCAGCACTGTCACCCTGGGAAAACTCCTGGAATTCAGGGCCCATTGTGACACTCAGGTCCCCATGGAACAAAAGGTACCCTGGGACACTGCGGAAACTCCTGGAACCAAGGGACCATTGTGCCATTGAGGGGGCTGATGGAATCAGGAGTCCATTGGGACAATCCAGGGCCTCCTCAAATCAAAGGAATTCTGGGACACTGTCGAACCTCCTGGAACCAAGAGTTCCTTGTGACATGTCCTTCTGAAACCAAGGGAGCCCTGAGATATTTCTGAACCTGCCAGAATCCAGGGGCCATTGGGACCCTGCAGAACCTCCTGCATTCAAGTGGTCCTTGTGAAACTGCAGGCTCTCCTGGAACCCAAGAATTCCTGCAGAGCTCACGGAGCCAAGGGGCCACTGTCCCACTGCAGCTGCTTCTGAAGTACAAGGGACCCGGGGACAATGGGAAATCTCCTGGAATCCAAAGGGTATTTTGGGACTGCAGGGCCTCATGGAACTAAAGGAACCTTTGGAGATCGTGGAAGCTCATGGAATCAAAGGGCAATTGTGACATGTGGGGGCTCCTGGAAGCAAAGGAACCCTGAGAATTTTTGTGGGAACAAGTTAAGGCACCAACAGCTGCATTCAGTTAATCAGGATCCAAAAGGAGTGTTTTGGCCTTGGCTGGTGTTTTCCATCAAGAAAGTGCTGTTTGCCAAAACCAGTGGAAAACCACTTGGAACACTGTGCACGGCAGCCTGTGTTTTCCTCTGGTGGCTGAACACAGCCAGCATGAGGCGAGGGGAATGTGTGGGATCAGGGCACTGCTTTGGATTATCTGTTGCCTTAAGATATGTACACGGAGATTGTTTTGATATGTGTTTAAATCTTCCTTGAAAATACAACTGATAGAAAACAATGTAAAAGAAAACAAAAAGGAAAAAAAAGAAAAAAAAAAGGAAGAAAAAAGAGAAAAAAGAGAAATAAGAAAGGAAAAAAAGGAAAAATGAGAAAAAAGGAAAAAAAAAGAAAAAAAGGGGGGGAAATGAAGCAAAAAGAAAGAAAAGAGGAAAGAAAAAAGAGAAAAAAGAAAAAACTGAGAAGAAAAGGAAAAAGAAAAAAGAGAAAAAATAAAAAGAAAGAAAAAAGAGAATAAAAAAGAAGACAGAAAACAAAAAAAACCATAAATGTGGTAATGTGGTCTTATCACTTGTGCCTATCCCAGGTGCAAGAAATGTGTATTCTGTATTAAAACTGTACTTTTAAAACAAAAAAGGGAGAATGTGACACCCAAAGTAGACAAAGCTGTATTTACCCTTAGTTTTTTGAATTTAGATCAATGGGTACTGAATAAAAACCCACAAGAAGACACCTAATGACAAGGTCCTATCAAGTGGTCAGTGTGGGGAAGGGCTGTGCTTGTGTTCTTCTCCCACAGGACCTTGCTGGCTTCCAGCCATCATTCCCTGCCTGCTCCCGGGATTCTTGAGGGACAGCCTCTGCATCTGCAGAGTCGGATTGCGGGCCGGGTCCACTTGGGATAAGGTTCCATCAGAGGGGCTGGAAGCCAACAAGGTCCTGTGGTGTGTCCCTGTCACTCAGATGCCTTCTTGGCCGCACCTGACGTTGTGATTTGTGTGACTGACAATACCTTTAACACCCCTGTAAGTAATCCTTGTTATTTTAGTTGTATCACAGATCAAAATGTACCTACCCTCCATTTATCATTAAGAGCCAAATTGTGGCTCCCAGGGAAGCAGAAGCTGGGAGGATGATGCAGGATACAGTGAATTAAGGCAACTGTGAAATGCAGAAATCCTCAGGGGATGGCTGATTGCTTGGATCATCTCTGCAGCAATCCCGGCAGCTGCCGCAGCCACGGCTCCTGCTGCACTGGCCATTCAGTGCAGGCCATGCCTGCAGTGCCAGTGTATGGGCACTGTGGCAGCACCAGGAGCAGGGGGTTCAGAATCTGCCTGGTTTCAATATTCCAAGTCCTCTGGAAGCGCATGGGACAAGCCTGAAGACAAGAAGCCCGGGTCCTGGCCCTCTTGGCCATGAACTCTGCGTGTCCAAACAAAACAGGGGAGAGGTGGGACCAAGCAGAGTCACTCTGCACCTGCCCTGAGTTCATGGGAATGTGAAGGGAGGAGAGACCTTGGCTGAGTGCTTGGAGAGAGAAGGTTGTTTCTCCAAGTGGAAATGCACTTTAACCAGCCTGCATGACCAGCCTGTTTTTCTCTGGTGGCTGAACACAGCCAGCACATGAGGGGAGGGGAATGTGTGGGATCAGGGCACTGCTTTGGGAATTCTGGTGGACTAAAAGACAAACAGTGGGTGCTGCTCACGAGAGAAGAGGAATAAAAGGGGACACCGAAAAATGTTGACAGACAAGTCCCCAAATGGAACTCTGTGTGTGCAGCCTCATTTTCTCCTTCAGTGCCCACAGGAGAGGGGGCAAAAAGTAGGGGTTGGGACCCCAAAACTGTTTAGAGGGAAACTGGGGATTGAGGGGAATATGGGAAAGTGGGAGGAACAGGGAGAAGGGTGGAAAAGGGGAGGTGGTCTGGCGGGATGGACAGTCCTATGGGGGTCTTTGGGCACAGGGGGTTCGCAAAGGGGGTGACCCCCCTGAAGTCAAGGGTCACCAGAGCTCCAGCTGGTTCTGTAGAGCAGCGATCCCCCGGTCCCTGCCAGTGCGGGCACCTCACCAGGGCTGTTACTCGAGGTTCTCTGGCCCCCTGCCAGTCCAGGGCTGTTTCTCCAAACCACCAAACCAAGTGTGCCAAACGCCCTGGTTGGTCAGTGCCAGCTGGGGGAGCGGGCAATCTGTGAGGGGATGAGAAAACTGCACCCGGGGTTGGGCTGAAAGAGGTTTCAGCACCACTTCTGATGGCCCGGGGGCAGCATCTGGCTTCTCCCAGACACAGAGATGACACTTGTTTCTCTGCAGGGAGTCAAGGGCAGGAGGGTGACTCCTGCTGCATTAATGGAATGGCAGAGGATCTCTTGGGTCCCCAGGATGGATCAGCACTCGGGGATACAGGATGCAGCTGCAAGCACAGATTTCCCTGCAAAGTCTGCAGGGAGACAAGCTCTGCAGAGGAGATTGTGCCCCAATGGATGGGATTGCAGAGGCTCCCTCAGGACCCCAGCATCAATCAGTAACCAGGAATAGACACAAAAGGTTCCTTCGAAGATTTTGGGGGGAGTGTTCTGTAGGAAGGGGACAGTGTCACCCCACCAGGGCAAGGCTGGCAAGTGGGAGGCTGCTCCAGGGCTCTGCAAGAGGCCTCGTGCTCTGCTCGGCCCCAGCACTGGCTGGTCCCAACAGCCCCGGCTGCCCCCGGCCCTGGGCAGCTCTGCTGCCNATTCTGTAATTTACAGTCCACCGGCCTTAACAGAACCTTGATTACAAAAATATATATGAATATAACATGCAATACTATTAAAAGAGTAAATTACTACAACTATTACTACTTCTAATTTGATGAGTAAATTACTTTACTACTACTAATCTATTACAATGGTCAGGGTTTGGGGGTTTAGAGCTCAGGGTGGGGATTAGGCAGAACTTTGGGAAGTTTGTTGTTCTGCTGGCAGTGTCTGGGTCATGATTAGGGTTTTGGGCTGGGTTAGGATTAAAGCTTGGCTTTTCATACCAACAATGCAGGTTTGGGATTGGGGTGGGCATTAGAGGACAAATAAGAGTCTGGAGTTCTGGGTTTGGGCTTTGCCTTTGAGGTCAGGTTGAGGTTGCGATTAGAGCAGTGGATTCCTTTCAGTGGGTGGGGCAGCACTTTTGGATTGCGGCTTGAGGTTAGAAAGAGTGTAGAAGTCCATCAGGAGTGTTTTCAGAGTCAGTGTTTCAGCACCCTCAGCATTACCTGAACCTGTTTTTACCTCATAAAAATCGTTCCCCTCTGTTGGATAAGCCTCTCTTTCCTTCCCCAAATATCCAATCCTTTTTGTCTCAGTTCCTCCTAATCTCCCCCAAACTTCCATCTGAGTGGGTTCAGCTTTGTGATGACACTGTGCAACCTCATGGAATCAAGGGGCCATTGTGGCACTGCAGGGCCTCATGGAAAGAAAGGAACTCAGGGACACTGTGAAATCTTGTGGAACCAGGGGACCATTTAACGTCTGGGGCCTTGGGGAACAAAAGGAACCCTGAAACATTTTGGAACCTCATGGAACCAGGGGGCCATTGTGTCACTGCAGTGCCTCATGGAAACAAGGAAACCCTGGGACATTGCAAATCAAGGAGGCATTGTGACACTGAAGGTCCTATGGACCCAAGGACACTGTGGAAACTCATGGAATCCAGGGGCCAGTTTGGCACTACAGGGCCGTATGGAGCCAAGGGAACCCATGGACAAATTGGAACCTCATGGAATCAAGGGGCCATTGGGATCCTGCAGGGCCTTATGGCCCCAAAGGGACCCTGTTCCACTGCGGACCCTCATGGAACTAAAGGAACACTGGGACACTGCAGAACCTTGTGGAATCAGGAGGCCATTAGGGCAGTGCAGGGCCTCGTGGAACCAAGGGGCCATTGGGACACTGTGGAAACTCCTGGAATCAAGGGGCCATTGGGACACTACAAAGCCTCGTTGAAGCCAAGGAATTCGGAGACTGCGCATCCTCATGGAACCAAGGGGCCATCAGGATATGCAGGGCCTCGTGGAACCAAAGGATTCCTGAGACAGTTTGGAACCCCATGGAATCAAGGGTCCATCGTGACATGTGGGGCCTCCTGGAAGCAAAGGAACCCTAAGAAGTTTTGTGAGAACAAGTTAAGGCAGCAGCAGCTGCATTCAGTTAATCAGGATCAACAAAGAAGTGTTTTGGCCTTGACTGGTGTTTTCGGTCAAGAGAGTGCTGTTTGCCAAAGTGGAAACCACTTGGAACACTCTGCATGGTAGCCTGTGTTTTTCTCTGGTGGCTGAACACAGCCAGCACATGAGGCGAGGGGAATGTGTTGGATCAGGGCACTGCTTTGGATTATCTGTTGTCATAATGTTATAGTCAAAGAGACCACAAATAATTTTAAAATTTAAAATTCCAAAATTTATTAAAGGCAAATGAGCAAAACAGCGCTGGGCGGCCGGGGAGTCTCTGCTCCACCAACGGTCCGCAAACTCAAAAAGCCAAAGCCCGCTTCTTTTATACTTGTTGCAATCCCCTCCCCCTTAGTCTTGTTCCACTTCATCATTGGTTCTCGCTGTGTGGACCTCATTCTGTTGCTAGGGGCCAGCCAACAGTCCGGTTAGTCAGCAGTCCTCAATTCCCTCCGTGTCGCAATCCCCAGATGAAGGCAGTAGATCCTCTTGCTGACCCCCCCCCCCCTTTTTGCTTCATGCTTTTTCTTTCTTATAAGTGCACTTAAAGCATTACAGCTAGCATAACAGGATACATCTTACAATGGCAACACAACATTGCGGTTTGACATTTTGCAACTTGACATTTTGCAACCTAAGTAAAGTGTTAACCACATCCTTGCAAACTTTATTATTACGAGCTCAATTTGATCAGCAAATTATTTATCCTTGCCTTTATCAACCATTACAATAAGAAAGGTAAATGGAGATTGTTTTGATATGTATTTAAATCTTCCTTGAAAATACAACTGATAGAAAACAATGTAAAAGAAAAAAAAAGAAAAAAAAGAAAAAAAAAAAAAAGAGAAAAAGGAGAAAAAAAAGAAATAAGAAAGGAAAAAAGGGAAAAAAGAGAAAAAAGAAAAAGAGAGAAAAAGGAGGAAAAAAGAAAGAAAAAAGAAAAAAGTGAAAAAAAGGAAAAAAAGGAGAAAAAAAGAGAGAGAAAAAAAGAAAAAAAGAAAAAAGAGAAAAATAAAAGAAGACAGAAAACCAGAAAAAAACCATAAATGTGGTCTTATCACTTGTGCCTATTCCAGGTGCAAGAAATGTGTGCTCTGTATTAAAAACTGTACTTTTAAAACAAAAAAGGACAAATGTGACACCCCAAGTAGACAAAGCTGTATTTACTCTTAGTTTTTTGAATTTGAATCAACAACTATTGAACAAAAACCCACAAGAAGACACCTAATGAGAAGATCCTATCAAGTGCTCAGCATGGGGAAGGGCTGTGCTTGTGTTCTGTCTCCCACAGGACCCTGCTGGCTTCCAGCCCCTCTGATGGAACCTTATCCTGAGTGGAGCTGGCCCGCAATCCGATCCTGCAGATGCAGAGTCTGTCCCTCAAGAATTCCGGGAGGAGGCAGGGAATGCTGAGCAAGCAAGTCCTGCCCGGATGTCCCATTGGGAAGACACTGTTCTAGGGGGAATTCACTGGGTCTACCAACTCTTACTGACTGGCTTAATGACTCTGTCGTGGTGTGTCCCTGTCACTCAGATCTCTTCTTGGCCACCTGACGTTGTGATTTGTGTGACTGACAATACCTTTACCACCCTTGTAAGTAATCCTTGTTATTTTAGTTGTATCACAGATCAAAACTTATCTACCCTCCATTTATCATTAATAATTCCCATGGGCAGAAGAGCCAAACTGGGGCTCCCAGGGAAGCAGAAGCTGGGAGGATGATGCAGGATACAGTGAATGAAGGAAACTGTGAAATGCAGAAATCCTCAGTGGATGGCTGATTGCTTGGATCATCTCTGCAGCAATCCCGGCAGCTGCCGCAGCCACGGCTCCTGCTGCACTGACCATTCAGTGCAGGCCATGCCTGCAGTGCCAGTGTATGGGCACTGTGGCAGCATCAGGAGCAGGGGTTTCAGAATCTGCCTGTTTTCAATATTCCAAGTCCTCTGGGAGCACATGGGAAAAGCCCCAAGACAAGAAGCCCGGGTCCTGGCCCTCTTGGCCGTGAACTCTGCGTGTCCAAACAAAACAGGGGCAGAGGTGGGACCAAGCAGAGTCACTCTGCACCTGCACTGAGTTCATGGGAATGCAAAGGGAGGATGGACCTTGGCTGAGTGCCTGGAGAGAGAGAAGGTTGTTTGCCGAAGTGGAAATGCACTTGAACCAGCCTGCATGACCAGCCTGTGTTTTTCTCTGGTGGCTGAACACAGCCAGCACATGAGGGGAGGGGAATGTGTGGGATCAGGGCACTGCTTTAGGGCGATGCTGGGAATTCTGGTGGACTAAAAGACAAACAGCGGGTGCTGCTCACAAGAGAAGAGGAATAAAAGGGGACACAGAAAAGTGTCGTCAAACAAGTCCTGAAATGGAACTCTGTGTGTGCAGCCTCATTTTATCCTTCAACAACCAAAGGAAAGGGGGTAAAAAGTGGGGGTTGGGACCCCAAAACTGTTCATGGGGAAACTGGGGACTGAGGGGACAATGGGAAAGTGGGAGGAACAGGGAGAAGGGTGGAAAAGGGGGGGTGGTCTGCGGGTCCGATCGTCCCATGAGGGTCTTTGGGCACAGGGGGGTTGGCATAAAAGGGTGGCCCCCTGAGCTCCCAACTTCCTGTGGGGTGCTGGGGGCTGCTGGATCCGATCTCACCCTTGGTTTATGACAACACTTTCAGTTTAGAGGAATTACAAAGGTGTGACTGAACCACTTTTGTCCCCCAGGTTTTAATGATGGCAAATCAGATCCAGTGATAGAAATGAATTATTTAGGGTTCCAAATGATCAGACAAAAGATCTTCATCAGAATTATTTACTGCACAACATAAACACTAAAACTACCAGGAGTACAGAATAAGATAGGACAGTGCTCTACACTAAAGCAATTGTTGAAACAATTCTACTAAAGCTGGCACAAAAGCAATAATTCTTAATTAGAGATGGATGGAACTCCCCCACACCAACGCTCGTGGGGAGATCTCTGCTTTCAACCTCCAGGACTAACTTTGGAGGGTCCCCAGCCAAGGCAGGAATATCCCCACGACCCCCAGAAAGGGTTCTGTTGGCAGAAGCTGCCCCTGGGAAAGGGGACTGGCCCTTTGTGGTCGAAAGGGATGGACTGACAGTCACTGGACTCCAGGGGTTGCCTCAGCATCAGGGGCTTCATTCGGGATGGAAGCAGCGGCCGAAGCTCTTCCCACAGTCGGGGAACTGATAGGGCTTCTCTTATCAGTGGGTCTGTTGGTGTGAGATCAAGGCAGAGCTCTGGGTGAAGCTTTTCCCACACTCCCCACACTTGTAGGGCCTCTCCCCGGTGTGGATCCGCCGGTGGGTGATAAGGGTGAAGTTCCGGCTGAAGCCCTTCCCACAGTCGGTGCAGCGGAAGGGCCTCTCATCCGTGTGTGTCTGCTCATGCCTGAGGAGAGTTGAGCTGCGCTGAAACCTCTTCCCACATTGCAAGCACTTGTAGGGCCGTTCCCCGGTGTGGATGTGTCGGTGGGAGCGGAGGGTGGAGCTGTCACTGAAGCTCTTCCCACATTCCCCACATGTGTAGGGCCGTTCCCCAGTGTGGATGGCCTGGTGTCGGATCAGGTTGGAGCTTTGGTTGAAACTCTTCCCACATTCCTCACACGTGTAGGGCTGTTCCCCAGTGTGGATGTGCTGGTGGGTGAGGAGGTTGGAGCTGTTATTGAAGCTCTTCCCACATTCCCCACATGTATAGGGCCGTTCTCCAGTGTGGATGTGCTGGTGGCGGATCAGGTGGGCGCTCTTCTTGAAGCTCTTCCCACATTCCAAGCACAGGAAGGGCTTCTCCCTGCTGGGAGGCTGCTCAGGGACCACCAGATCAGAGCTCCGCCTCAAGCTCCGGCCGCCTTCCTGGCACAGGCTGAGTCTTTCCTCCTCAGAGCACTCTTGACTGGCTTTGCAGCCCCTCCTGGGGGGGGATCTCCGGCCCTTTTCCTCC
>NW_016690597.1:17893-20022 GCF_001604755.1 Lepidothrix coronata
GGCCCCGGCAGGACGGCGGCGCCAGCGGGGTTGTCCTGCAGCCGGGGCCATGCTCGGCTGACAGAGCCAGCACAAGACCAGGGGAAAGGGGCACTGACTTCCTCCTCACCTGCCTGGGGGGCCCAAGGCATCTTCCTCTTCCTCACAGCCTCCTCCTCCATCCGCCCAAGCTTTGAGAAGGACAAATCCTGATGGAGGAAGAGAAAACAAGGGCTGAGTGTGTTGGCTTGGGGGTTCCTCCTGCCCAAGTCCATCTCTAGAACTCACTGGGCATCCTGTGTCCATAAAAACCTCCAAAACACCAAGATTCAGTCCAGAAAAACCCAAGCCACCAAGATTCAGGCAAAAAACCCACAGAAATAGCAAGACCCTTAGGCCCCCAAACTGCAAAAAGTTGAAATTCAGCTAAAAATACTCCAGAATATGAAGATTAGCCCCAAAAAATCTCTCCCAGAAGTTCCCCGTCATTCATCTCTCCCCTCCGGGGTTCAGAGAGTCTCCCCTGTCTGTGATGCTGGGGATCCCACTTATGGATACTGGAAGTGTTGGGGTCCCAAGGGTCCCTTCTCCTCTGACTCTCGCCTCTGGGGTGCCACGTTCCCAGACATTCCCCCTCTCCAAGTTCTCCACCTTGTTGCCCCAGGGATCCCAGGGGTCCCCACTGTCCAGGTTTCCCCTTCTCCACACCCCCTGTTTCAGGCTCCCGGGGGTCCCAGGGCTCCTCCCTCTCCGTGCTCCCCCCTCCAGGCTGCCGGGGGTCCCCCAGCTCCGGCATCGCCCCGCTCCGCCCTCCACACTCGGCAGCTCCCGGGCTCCACACCCACCCCCAGCACTCCCGGGGGGCCCCAAACCCGCTGTGTGTCCCCCGCCGGCACAGGGCTGACAATGGAGCCGTCGGTGTCTGACCCAGCAACACCAACCCCCATCGTGGGGGAACCCGCATCCCCCACCCACCGCCGGGGCTCTGCCCCCAACCCAGCACCCCCAAAAAACACCTCCTGCCCACCCCAAAGAGCCCTCAAGGGCACAGCCCTGCACAAGGGCCAGCTGTGCCCAAGGCAACTAAACAGCCCCACAGGCAGGGAGACACCAGAGGCTGCCCCAGGGCAACGAGAGCAGGGAGCAGTTTGGGCCCCCTGACATGTGGGCAGACTCTGGGTTCAGCCTGACCAGGGGCAATTTGGCACCAACAGCACGGCCCTGACTGCTGGCTCAGCACAGGGGGCCTGAGCTCCCCCTTCTCCAGGCTCTCGGGGCTCTCACAGCTCCCCTCTCTCTCCAGCCTCGCCCGCTCTCTAGGGAACAAGGCATGGGGACACAGAGAGACCCCCACAGCAACCCTGCTCCTGCTCTCCTCCCACCCCTTAGCCCCCCTCTCCCACCCGTTTCCCATCGGCCCCCAATACCCCGGCTCCCCCCAGCTCCCTTTGGGGGTGACCCACCATCCCTCACGCTCCCTTTGGGGATCCCACCCGCTCTTTTCGCTTCTCACGCCCCTTTCCCATCATGGCCGCTCCGCTCACCGGACAGCAGCAGGAAGGGCAGGGACAGGGCGGAGCAGCAACAGCAACAGCAAGAGAACAATCGCCCCCCTATCCCACGGGTGCCTGGGAAGGGGGAACTCATCCCAAATATCCTGGGGGGAGCGTGGGGGATCGGGACATACTGGGCTGCCAGCACAGATTTCCCTGCAAAGTCTGCAGGAAGTCAAGCTCTGGAGAGGAGATTGTGCCCCATGCATGGGATTGCAGAAGGTCCCTCAGGTCCCCGGCATGAATCAGCAACCAGGAATAGACACAAATAGGAACCAGGAATAGACACATCATCCCCTGATGATTTCTGGGGGAGTGTCCTGCAGGGAGGGAACAGTGTCACCCCACCAGGGCGGGGCTCGCAAGTGGGAGGCTGCTCCAGGGCTCTGCAAGAGGCCTCGTGCTCTGCTCGGCCCCAGCACTGCCTGGTACCAACAGCCCCGGCTGCCCCCGGCCCTGGGCAGCTCTGCTGCCACAGGCTGTGCCCTCACCGTGGCCCTGCAATGGCCCTGCCTGTCCCTCACCCGTGGCCCTGCCCGTGGCCCTGTCCCTTGGCTCTCTCTCTGCCAAGGGAGCTCTCACCGCAGAGCTCCTTGC
>NW_016690597.1:22642-23977 GCF_001604755.1 Lepidothrix coronata
GAGACTCCCAAACTCCCTCAGGGATTCCCAAACCCATTCAGGGACCGTCAACTCCCCCCCTTAAGTCCCATCCGGACACTAAACCCCTTCAGAGACCCCCCAAAACCTCCTCAGGGACCCCCAGGGACCCCCAAAACCACCCAACAGCAAAAGAGCTTTCTGTAAAGGAAGAGAGCAGAAAATCTGAGAAGGAGGAGACCAAGGAAAAACTGAAGCAAAGCAATAAAATCATCCTGGCTCTTGCAGTTTTTCCTTCACCTTCTTCTCACTTTTCCTTTTTTTAAGGTTCTTTTTTTCGTTGGGTGGTTTTGATTTTTTTTCTGAGGGACTTTCTCGGCAATCGAATCGAACATCCGGGTTCTTGGGAGGCCCCCGGGCCCCGCGGCCCCCGAGAGGGTTCCAAGGCCCTGCGCTCTGACCCTCGGGAACCCTCGAACCCCCGCGCTAAACCATCCCGAGCCCTCCAGCCTTTCCACCCACAGCCGCGCTCCCCGCAGCCCCCGAGGGGATCCCCAGAGCCCCGCTCCCCCGCACCCCCCGCCAGGTCTCACAGACAAAGGCAGGCCCCGCCGCCATCACCGATTCCCGGCAATCAACGCGGCGCTCTGCGCGCGCACCGCTTTTAGAAAACACCGCCGCAGCCAATCAGCGCGCGGCCACGCCCCCTTACGCCCTCTGTGCGTGCCGCGCTCCGCGCGGGGCACCACGGGAGTTGTAGTTTTTACGGCGGATCATAGCGACCCTTTGCACGTGAGCGGAGTGAGGATAATAAGGGTTTTTTCTTTATTCCTTCTATTTTGTTCTTTCTTTTTTTCTTCTGCTTTCTTTTTTACCTTCTTTCTTTTTTCTTTCTCTTTTTCTTTTTCCTTTTTTCCTTTTAAATTTCTTTTTTATTATTTGTCTCATTTTTCTTAGTTATTTCTGTCTTTTTTTCTCTTTTTCTCAGTTTTTTCTGTCTTTTTTCTCTTTTTTCCTCCTTTTTCTTCTTTTTCTCTTTTTTCTTCCTTTTTCCTTTTTTCCTTCTTTTTTCCATTTTTTTTCCTTTTTTTCCAGGTGCATATCTCACGACAACAGATAATCTGGCATTGTTCCAGGTTCATGAGGATTCCCAAGATCACAAACACTGAGACATGAAGGGTGCCCACACAAAAAACAGCTTTCCCTGCTTTTTTCCATAGGTAAAGCAAGTGTGGAAGGGGCACTTGGCCCCAGGCAAGATGCTTTTACAGCCACTTTAAGCAGCCCAGAGTGGATCTGGCTGGCAAATGGGATTATGCCCATGCTTTCCAGGAGGATTTGCAGAGTACATTGAGGGGAAACAGGGCCATTTCTTCA
>NW_016690597.1:26300-29204 GCF_001604755.1 Lepidothrix coronata
TGTGCATTAATATTTGGAGTGTATAAATATATGGATAGAAATGTTAATAAAATATATCCTGTCTATAAATATACACAGATACATGATAGTTACAGACACACACAGGTCCTGGGAGGAGCTGAAGACACCCCACCAGGGAAGGGGGCTTATAAAAAGGAGGGAGAGGGACTTTTGATATGGGCCTGGAGGGACAGGACAAGGGGCAATGGTTTTTAGACTGAAAGAGGGCAGGGTTAGATGGGAGACTGGGAAGAAATCCTTCCCTGGGTGGGTGGGGAGGGCCAGGGATGGAATTCCCAGAGAAGCTGTGGCTGCCCCTGGATTCCAGCAAGTGTCCAAGGACAGGTTGGGTCAACCTGCTCTAGTGGAAGGTATCTCTGCCTATGGCAGGGAAAGGAATGAGAAGACCTTTAAGGTCCCTTCCAACCCAAACCAGTCCATGATTCTATACAGACAAATACACACAAGACCATTTATTCTACTACTTCAGACTAATGAAATCTAAATGCAAAGCTCTCAAAAATTGTCCTTGGTTCATTTTACATTTAAACAAATTGTTCCTCCAGGAAAGCTTCCCCCTAAAGCAGGAATGCAGCCCAAACCACCCTGGAACTCCAAGTCAAGGTCAACTGAAGCACAGGACCAACGCCAAGCCCTCGATTCAGGCCAGAAGCTCTTCTGACGCCGACGTCCACATCCATGAAGAGCTTCCAACATTCCCAGGCTCCCAGGCGCTGTGCAAGACACCTGAGCTGGTGAGCAGGGTGGTGTCAGGGACAGCCATGGTGGCATCCAGGGCTCTGGGGTTGTGGGTAAGGCAGTGGCTTGGTGTGGGCAAGGGGGCAGGTGTTGGGGGGACTGCTCCCAACTGCCTTGATGCCATGTTGGGGCCTGGTGGCTGCCTGGGGAGCTTTCCAGGCATAGATCTTATAACAAAAAAAACTTCTTTCCTTCATACAGGCAGGAAAACTGGAATCCTGATGCCTTCAAATCTTCAGCAAAAACCACGATGTAAGCACTGCTCTTCTGTCTCCACTGAGCCAGTTGTAGGCGGCTGTGATTTAATAAAGCAGCAACAATGGGCCCAAACCCATGGTGTCCTTCAGATGCACCACGTCCTGAGCAGACTGCGTCCTGCTTGTCCTGTCCTGCTGCCTGCAGGACAACTTCCCCCTCGGCACACCCCCAGCCCCAACCTTGTTTGGGAAGTTGAGCTCTGGCTGAGGCTTTCCCCAGGAGAAGCCTTATTTGTCTCTTCTCAGGGCAGTCCCCCCAGCACCCAGCCAGGATAGGGCACAGAATGAGTGGCCCCAGCTCTGCCTCCCCAGGGGTGTCCAGGCATCCCACGAGGAGTCTGCTGTTGCTGCATCACCACCTCCCCTCACCAGAATGGATTTGGAAGGCTTTCCAAGCAGAGGAAACCAGAGGGGACCAGAGGGAAAACTCAGGACTCCCAGAGGGACTAGAGGACAAACAGGGAGTCTGGGTCACAGAGCATGGGCCATGGCAGAGGATGGGCCTCCGCTGTCCCTCTCTTGCACCGATAGCATGTTTCCATCTTTTCTGCCCTGGGGGAAAAGAAGTATCCTTTGACTTGGAAGAGCTGATTAGCATCATCTTGTGATGCTCTGGGAGGGGATTAGTTTTTATGGAATCACCTACAGGAAAGTTTGGAGACCTCCCTCAGTGTGCCCTGTGCCAGTGCTGAGCACATGGAGGGAAACACACCAAGAGTCAGACGGCCCTGCCCAGAAGAACTGACTGCCTGAAAGAAGTTTTTGTATTTTCTCTTTTTTCAAACTCACTTCCTTCCTCAATATTGCCTCTGGCACAAGTGGCTGAGAAGGGATAAAACAACAAAGAAACCTACAAAATATGCTCCAAATACAATGGATTTTCTAGTCCCATGGCTGGAAAATGCAGTCTCCGGGATAGTTTCCAAACCAGGAAAGAGACTGCTTCTTCCACTCTACCATGTATCTCATCTGTCATGAAGTTTCTCTCCCTACAGATGCTCTAAGGATTGTTGGATGTCATCCTAGGCATGCCCACAGTTACACACTGATGGCCTTGCCTTTCAGAGAGGGCACTGCCATGGGGGAAAGCACAAGAAACTCTGTCCTTGGTAAAACAGAGGCTTTACTTTGTCAGCCTCTTGAATCTGGGTCTTGCTGAGGGCAATCAGTGGAAGTTTCAGAGAACAGCACTTCTTATTTATCCAATCAATCAAATAAATCCCAAGTTGATAGAGGCTTGCTCTACTTCCTGCCCTAAATGTCTCTCCTCCTTAGCAGGTGGACTGGCACGACCTGGCTCTCTAAAAGATCCTCTTCCAATCTTTTGGAAGTTTCCATATATGCTAAACAAGCATCCTCGTGGGAAAGGGAAGAAAGGTGCAACAAGGAAAGCAAAGAATGAGAGAATAGCTGGGCTAAACTGGTCTCATTGAAGTAGTACTTGATAGACACTTCCCCTGTGCTTACCGAGGGGTAAAAAATAGGTCTGTCTCCTTTCCCTATTTACAAATCCCTAAAGGAAGAAAGCTGCCTGCTTATCTTCCTGGAAGGAAGAGGAGAAGGCAAAAATAACAGTGAAAACGAGGCAAATTAATTTTTTTAAAACCTCAGGGAAGAGAATCCCCAAAGACATCTTCTTTACAGTCAGTCAGCTTCCCAGCCTGGGAACTTCACAGCAGCTTTCCTCTGCCTCCACCTCAGGATCTACGGGAAGTTCAAGCACATCAACCCACAGGAGAAGCCAATAGGAAGAGAGGCTTGAAACTTTCTGAACCACTTCAACCTAGTTCCAGTCTCTCTGCTTATCCCTACAGATGTCTTCCCGAGCAGAGGGAGCATTTCCCAACCATGGCACTCTCACTGCCAGACCCTTCTCCAGCTTCCCTGG
>NW_016690597.1:30334-33271 GCF_001604755.1 Lepidothrix coronata
GTTGGACTAGATGGCCTCTCCATCCAATGATCCTGGGAGGATGCACTAAGACAAGACAACCTAGAAAGCTGCAGAGTTAGGAAAGAAAGAAGAACAGCTCCTCTTCAGGGAGACTTACCACCTCCACTAGTGTCTTGTTTGGCATTTGTTGCTGGGTAAAAGACTGCAGTATTTTTGGTGGACAGATGCAATCCAGTGCTGCATTGCACAGCTTTTGCTGACAGCTTTTTCCTGGGGAGGGCCTAATCTTTTGCTCTTTTATAAAAAACACCACTCGCACCCATTGTTATGCCTCCAACGCTCCTTTATTTTTTTGGAATAGTGTGTCTACTAATAAAGATGTGTGGGCTTTGGGGTTTTGGGGCTAATGTAGCATAATTTTCTGCATTGTTGGGGCCTGTTGCTAGGGGCTGGTTCCAATATATTGTTTGTGCTGAGTATCTCTGCAAATGTCTCTTTAGAGTTTAATAACCAAAAAGGCACTTTTTCAATAGTTTTTATTCCAAAATGTTTTCAAAGCTTTGCATGTGTATGTGTTCTCATACAAAAATCACCCATAATGATCCACCATATGACATCACATCTCTCCTGTGACATCACATCCTTCCTGTGACATCACATCTCCTATACAATGTCGCATCCATCATATGACATCACATCCTTCCTGTGGCATCACATCCTCCTCTGTGACATCACATCTCTCCTATGACATCACAGCTCCCCTGTCACATCACATCCTTCCTGTGACATCACATCCTCCTCTGTGGAATCACAGCTCCTCTTTGACATCACATCCTCTCCGTGACATCACAGCTCCTCTATGACGTCGCATTCATCATATGACATCACATCTTTCCTATGACTTCACAGCTCCCCTCTGACATCATATTCCTCCTGTGACATCACATCCTCCCTGTGACATCTCATCCTCCCTGGGACATAACACCTAGCCATGTGACATCACGTCCTCCCTGTGACATCACATCTCTCCTATGACATCACATCTCTCATGTAACATAACATCCTCCCTGTGACATCACATCGTCCCTGTGACATCACACCTCTCCTGTGATGATATATCATCTCTGTGACATCACAGCTCCCCTGTGACATCACATCCTCCCTGTGACATCACATCTCCCCTCCCCTATGATGTCATATCCATCATAGGACATCACATCTCTCCTATGATGCTATATCATCCCTGTGACATCACATCCTTCCTGTGACACCATATCCTTGTTGTGACAAGGGGCCTCTATTACGTGACGTCCTCCCCTGTGACTTTACAGCTCCCCTGTGAGATCACATCCATCATATGACATCACACCTCTCCTTTGATGATATATCATCCCTGTGATATCACATGTTCCCCTCTGACATCACATTGTCCTCAGTGACATCACATCTCCTCCATGTTGTCACATCCATCATATGACATCACATCCTCCCTGTGACATCACATCCTCCTCTGTGACATCACATCCTTCCTCTATGACATTTCATCTATCATATGACATCACATCCTTCCTGTGGCATCACATCNCATCACATCCTTCCTGTGACATCACATCCTCCTCTGTGACATCACAGCTCCCCTGTGACATCACATCCTTCCTGTAGCATCACATCCTCCCTTTGACTACACATCCTTCCTCTGACATCACATCCTCCTCTTTGACATCACATCTCACCTACACATCACAGCTCCCCTGTGACATCAAATCCTTCCTGTGACATCCCATCCTCCCTGTTACATCACATCTCCTCTATGACCTCACATCCATCTTATGACATCACATCCTACCCGTGACATCACATCCTCCTCTGTAACATCACATCATTGCTGTGAAATCTCATTCTTCCTGTGACATCACATCTGTCCTGTGTCATCACATCCTCCCCGTGACATCACATCCTCCTCTGTGACATTATACCCGCCCCGTGACATCACATCCTTCCTTTGACTTCATATCCTTCCTGTGACATAACATCCTTGTTGTTCCAGGGCGCCTCTATGACATCACATCCTCCCCTGTGACATCACATCCTTCCTGTGACATCACAGCTCCCCTGTGCCATCACAGCTCCCTTCTGATGTCACATCCTCCCCATGACATCATATGTCCATATGACATTACATCCATCATATGACATCACACCCATCATATGACATCACACCTCCCTGTGATGATATATCATCTCTGTGACATCACGTGCTCCCCTGTGACATCACATCCTTCCCGTGACATCACATATCTCCTGTGACATCACATCTCCTTTATGACATCCATCCTTCCTGTGACATCACATCCTCCACGTTTCTTTTTATAGATTTACAGCCAAAATGGCTCTTTTTCAATAGATTTTATTTCAAAATGCTTTCAAATCTTTGCATGTGTGTGTGTTCTCTCATATAAAAATCACCCATAATGAATCCCCATACATGTGTCATTTGATGGGGTCACTTTTCTGTGTTAAGTTCCCTGCAATACACCCTCCTTAAAATATGACAGCTGATCCATTTGGAAACTCACCAAAGGACAGCTGAACTTCATTCCTACTTTCGTTCATTATCTCCTAAGATTTGATATTCAGGGGCTGAAACATGAGGGTCTCTCCTGTCCTGATCTGTCTTGCTCTAAGCCCTCCTTTTCCTGTTCACGTGGCTTCCACTACCTTGTTAACTTGTCATCCCCCCGCTTTACACCCCGAAATAACACGTTTTTCCTCTCCCCCTGTGAGCCATCACTACTTTTCTCTCAACCCTCTTCCATCCAAGCCAGCAGCTCTCTTCCCTGCCAGTGCTGCTGCTTGGAGAGCCAGAAATCCTGGGCTGTCCTTTGCCTGTTGATAAACAAAGCAGTGGCTTCTTCCCCTGGGGACTGAAAGTGTCACCTCCTCCAGACTGGGGCCTGGAATTCCAACCACATTCCT
>NW_016690597.1:35118-51407 GCF_001604755.1 Lepidothrix coronata
ACACTCCTGTTCATCCCTGCACAGACATAACCCAGACAGACTCGCAGGGGAACTCCACACACCGTTCCCACATCACAACATGAGAACGGTTAGAAAAACATAAAATACGTACACCAACCCTCACTGCACTGAAGCATTCACAGGATGTGACACCTGTGTCCACTTTTGAAATGTTACAGCCATTCCACACAACCTTTATTTCTTGTCAGCTGAGTATTCTATCAGTTGCATTCTAAGATGAAACTCTATGCACGTGAACAGCTGAATTTGTTGCACATTTTTAAATGGAGAAAGTAGGGAAACTGCTAAGTCTTCAAATGAATGAAACACAGAGAGCCACAAAGTGGCCAACCCCGCGCACTTGGCACGGGCGTGCCTGATCAAGGGCCCAAAGCCCCACCCCGAGCTCATGAATATGCAGCAGGGTGGGACATTTGCATCCCCCGGGACCGCCCATTGGTGGGGCAGTGGCCAATCAGGCGCCAGGGGCGCGGGGGCGGCAGGCAGAGGGTGGGGGCGGGGCAGCGGCCTTTGAACAAAGCCTTGGAAATCTTTGATCCATACACGGGATGACTGGAACCATCACTCACATCAGGGTTATCTCTACATGCTGTCTTCATGTCGTCTGACATCTAATACATGGTTTTAAAACAACAGATTAAAGGGGTTGCACTTTTTAAAGGTGCAAGGAACACTCAATTCAACCCTCACAGTTGAACCAATAACACTCCAATAAATACCCACATCAGAAAAGCATCTCTTTTAAGTCCTGAAAACCAGAAAAGGGACTTTCCACATGGGTGTCCTGTCATCCAAAAATATTAGGGAAGAATTCAATAGGATAAAGAAGTCTATAAGTGTTCTGTCCAAGATCCAGGTGAGATTCTCTCTCTTCTAACATTTCACTGACCTAGGAAGCAAGAATTTGGCACAGAGTTAATACCGGAGAAAAATGAGACCAGTGAAAGATCCTGAACTCAGGAGAACCTGTCTGTGTTGGGGAATCAGAGCTTTCACTCTGGGAAATGAACTGCTCTGAAACAGTGGGAAGAAACCAGGAACAAAGGCTGAGTTCAAATGCTCCAGAGTAAACAACTCCTTCCTCACCAAAAGGTCTGAGCTCCCCTTAACTCATCTCTAGACATCCCTGGAAATAAAACAACCTGACCTTGAACCCAAGGGAAACAAAGACAAATTCCACGGTTTTAGCTGAAGCAAAAGTTGGGGGGGGATGTGTTACTCCTCTGTGATATCACATGCTCCCCGTGACATCACATCCATCCTGTGAAATCACACCTCCCCTAGGACATCACACATCCCCTATGACATCAGATCCATCATATGACATCACATCTCTCCTGTGATATCATATAATCCTTGTGACGTCATGTCCCCCCGTGACATGACATCCTTCCTGTCATCACATCTCTCCAATGATATGACATCCTCCCCATGACATCACATCCTTCCTGTGACATCACATCTCCCTAGGACATCACATCCATATGAAATCACATCTCTCTTGTAATATCATATCATCCTTGTGACATCACAGCTCCCCTATGACATCACAGCTCCCCTGAGACATTACATCCTTCCTGTAACATCACATCTCTCCTGTGATGTCATATCATTCCTCTGACATCACACCTGCCTCATGAACTCACATCCTCTCCATGATATCACAGGTCCCCTATGACATCACATCCTCCCCATGATGTCACATACTCCCTGTGACATCACATCCTTCATGTGTCGTCATATTATCCCTGTGACATCACATCATCCCCTGTGACATCACATCTCCACTGTGAAATCACATCCATCATACGACATCACACCTCTCCTGTGATATCACATCATCCCTGTGATGCCATGTCCTCCCCTGTTACATCACAGGTCCCCTGTGACATCAGATCATTCCTGTGACATCACATCCTCCTCCTGACATCACAGCTCTCCTGTGACTTGACGTCCTTCTCGTGACATCACATTGTCCTCTGTGACATCAGATCATTCCTGTGACATTACGTCTTTCCTGTGACATCACATCTCCCCTATGACATCACATCCATAATACGATATCATATCTCCCTTGGGATATCAGATCTTCCCTGTGATGTCACGTCCTCCCATGTGACATCACATCCTCCCTGTGACATCACATCTCTCATACGATGTCACATCCATCATATGACATCACATCTCTCCTGTGATATAATATCATCCCTGTGACATCACGTCCTCTCCATGACATCCCAGCTCCCCTGTGACATCACATCCTTCCTGTGACATTACATCATCCCTGCGATATCACAGCTCTTCTATGACATCACATCTCCCATGTGACATCACTTCCTTCCTGTGACATCACATCTCCCTTATGAAGTCACATCCATCATATGATATCACACCTCTCCTGTGATATCATATCATCCCTGTGATGTCACGATCTCCCCATCTGACATCACATCCTCCCTGTGACATCACATCCTTCATGTGACATAACATATTCCCTGTGACATCACATCCATCATATGACATCACATCTCCCATGTGACATCACAGCCAGTGACACTCAGATCCATCCCAAGGTTGGGTGTGTGTGTCAGACAGGCAGAACCACAAATACCTGCACAGCCCAGAGCAGTCAGTGTGGGGCTGTGCTTGCTGCTGCAGAGACCCCCAACGAACAAACACAGGCAGGAGTTTGGGGGGCTCTGTGTGTGTCCCTAAGGAGGACACTTGCCTTATTATTGCTAATTATTTGTAATATCTTATAGATCTATCACACAGCACCTAAGGATGGATTCTATAGAATATGTGCCATAGATATTTGGGTTGGGTCTGGCTGAGCTGCAGTTCAGTTCCCCACAGCAGCCCTCCCAGGGCTGGGCTTGGCACTGGCAGCTGGAAGGGTGTTGAGAACACCCCAGTGTTTTGGCCACTGCTGAGCACAGCACCAACACTGGGACATTCCTTCCTTAGCAGACCGTGTGAGGTCAGCTCAGTTCTAAAAGCTGAGGCCCAGAGCAGGAGGGGGGCATTCAGTGTCTAATGGCTGCCTGCTGAGGAACCGTCCCTCGGACCCAAGCCCTGCTCCTCGGGAGTGGCCGACCATGGCTGCTCATGGGAAGTGCAGAACAAACCCTGCTACCTTTTGATTCCACATGCGCAAGCTTCACTTTAATTTTTGCTTTAAATAAACTGCCTTATCTCAACCCACAAGTTGGTTTTTTTCCACCTCCAACACCGAGACTTAAAGGTAAAATGGGAAATTTTTTCCCCACTGAGATATCACAGGACACAGATGCACTGGCTATCCTGCTAAAACCGTATCATATACAAGCCACGAGGACCGAACTAACAGAACTTGTACGCTTTATTAAGGCAGGTGTCCCTGAACTGCCATTAGTTGAAGCCCTTCACATAGATATATGGGACAAAATAGGAAACCTTATAAAACGAAAAGCTCAGGGGGGAGACCCCCAAGCTAACAATGCTTTCCCAGCCTGGCAAGTCATAATGTCTGCACTAAGCAGAGCACACGAACGCACAACACACGCATCCAACACCAACATGCACCCCCCCGCTCACGCTGCTGGTAGCAGCCCGATTTTTAGGCGTGGAAGCTTAAACACACAAAATCTGGCGGGGGGAGGGAGAGGAGCCGTTCGTGATTTAAGTATTGGGTTGGAAACCGGGAGCCAAAAGGACACAGGTCGGCGGGAAGGGACCACTGCAGGGGGCCCCGTAATGGCGATGGGGGGGCTAGCCCAGCTTATTTGCCACCCCATACCGCCGATGATCGCCGACCATGCGCCCAGGGATGGGCGCCGCCATCTCGCCCGCCACAAGGACCGAGGACCGACCCGTCCCTTCCCGCTCCAGTTCTACCCCATCCCACCCACAGGCACAATGGGGGGTGCAACCCCGCCCACACGCCACCCCCACCACCCACCACCACCCCCCCACAGGGAACTGGGTTCACTGGGGCTCCGGGGGGGGGTATGGGGGGATGAGGAGGAGGAATTCGGGATGGTTCTACCAGGAAGCAGCGAGGTAGCAAACGGGGAAGGATCGATTGATAGGTGGGGTTTGTGTAGAGAGGAGGCGTTACGAGTAGGGGACTTGCAAGTAATAAATGCATGCCCCGTTGTTATTAGCCCATGCCAAAACCGCCGATTCCAACCCTTACCACACAAATTAACAAAAGAACTGAGACAACTAATAAGGGAAACTGGAGTGTCCTTCCCTAACACCCTTGCATTTTTAGAAACACTGAGCTCCACCTACATTTTCATGCCACACGATTGGAGAACCTTACTAAAAATAAGCCTTACTAACACCCAGTACAATGTGTGGCTGAACGGTTTTAGAGAAATTTGCTCCGCTTATGCAAATGACCCACAGGCAGGTGTAACAGCACACCAACTCATAGGAGAAGGCAACTACCGTTCAATAGACTCACAAACTGGGTACAATAGGGAAATATATGAGGTTATAGCTAAACATGCAATGTGGGCTATGAGAAAACTACCTACATCAGATAAAGATACCAATTTATCATTTACAAAGATAATGCAGGGCCCAACAGAACCATACACACATTTCTTAGATCGGCTGCAATCTGCCCTAGATAGGCAGATTGAAAACGAGGAAGCCAGAGAAATACTTGGCAGGCAACTGGCTTTTGAGAATGCAAACCCTGACTATAAAAGAGTTCTACAGACCCTTCCTAAAAGGGAGAGCTGTAGCATTTCAGAACTGGTTCGTGCCTTTCAAGGGGTTGGCTCTATGGCACATCAGACTGATTTATTGGCGGTAGCACTGAGTGCCCAATTAAGAGCACAGGAGGGAGCCAGAGCCAGAAATGGTTGTTACATTTGTGGTGCCCCCAACCATTTTCAAAGGGATTGCCCTAGGAAACCCCTAGCAGTGGCACCCCGCAAGCACCCAAAAGCAAGGAGGATGCCAAAAAACTGGAGGCGAGGGGCGCTGTCGCACGCCCCGATACAGCAAACACATGCGACACAGGGGAACAGGCTGGCAATTTGTGCCCCCCCACTTCAGCCAGCGCTTTGTGTCCCCCCCCTCAGCCAGCACTGCGCTGGACTTATCCAACTGGGACGCAGCCTTCATAACTTCCACAGAGGTAGTGCTAATCCCAACTGGGCGTTGGGGTCCCCTTAGCCCAGGGGTACACGCACTATTGATTGGAAGGTCCTCCACTACCAGAATGGGTTTGTTTGTGCTGCCTGGAGTGATAGACTCAGATTCTCATAGTGAGATTCTAATAATGGCCTGGACCCCTTCACCCCCCTGTTTCATTCCAAAGGGACAGAAAATTGCCCAACAAATCCCCTTCTACAGTGCATCACCTGTGGGGGAGGGGGAGAGGGAGCGGGGTTCAGGGGCCTTTGGCAGCACAGGACACCCACAGGTTTACTGGGCAACAGCCATCACAGCCACACAGCCGCTCATGACGTGCCAAGTTAATGGACACAGATTTACAGGCCTTGTGGACTCAGGAGCAGATGTTTCCATCATAAAGGACTCCGAATGGCCACTTGACTGGCCCACTGTTTGCCCAGCTGCAACCATTCAGAGGATGGGAGGCACACAAAGACCCATACAGAGTGCCCAAGTACTCACTGTCTTGGGACCAGAGGGACAAATAGCCAAGGTAGCTCCTTCTGTTGCTCCAATTCCGTGTACACTGTGGGAGAGGGACGTACTCGGGCAGTTTGGCACTGTCATGCAAATTCCTCCTGCAAGCAGCCAGGTTTTTCAATAGGGGCCACTGGTCAGCCATCCCAAGCACTGATTCATCTAGCCTGGAAAAGTGACCAGCCGGTCTGGGTAGATCAATGGCCCATGAAAAGGGAACGGCTTGAGCATTTAAAAAAGCTTGTAAGAGAACAATTAGAAGCAGGACACATTGTGCCAACAAATGCCTGTGTTTTGCATTCCCAAAAAAAGTGGAAAATGGAGGATGCTGCAGGATTTAAGGGCAGTAAACGCAGTCATAGAACCAATGGGAGCGTTGCAGCCAGGACTGCCTTCACCCGCTATGCTCCCAGCAAATTGGCCGCTAATAATAATTGATTTAAAAGTCTGCTTTTTTACCATCTTCCTACACCCTGAGGACACGCCAAAGTTTGCCTTTTCCATCCCGGCCTTGAACAATGCACAGCCCATGGAAAGGTATCACTGGGTTGTCCCTCCTCAGGGGATGAAAAATAGTCCTACAATATGTCAAACAGTAGTGGCAAACGCTATTCAGCCCATCAGAAAGCGTTTTCCCTCTGCTATCATCTATCACTACATGGATGATATTTTAATTAGCATGGCCACAGAACATGAACTGCAAATTGTTGTTACTGCCCTAACTGATGCTGTCCAAGAAGCAGGATTGCAGGTTGCACCAGAGAAAATCTAGCGATTGCAGCCCTGGACTTATCTTGGATGAAGGATCACACAGTAAGAAATTTCCCCACAGCCACTGCAGCTCGAGGTAAAGGACACTTTAACTTTACATGAGTTGCAAAAACTCCTGGGAGCCATTAATTGGTTAAGGCCTATTTTAGGCATAACTACAGAGGAGCTACACCCTCTATTTGTGCTGCTAAGGGGGGGAATCCAGCCTAACGTCTAACAGGTCTCTGACAGCAGAGGCAAAGCAGGTATTAGACATTTGTGCCAAGGCAATAGAGAATAGGCAGGGCAGGAGGAGAAATCCTGGACTGCAAATCTGCCTAGCCTTAGTTCCCAGCAGGTACCAGCCATTTGCAGTCTTGTTTCAGTGGGATCAAACTGAGAAAGACCCACTGCTAATTCTGGAGTGGCTCTTTCTGCCCCACACACCACCTAAGACTGTGTGGACCATTAACGAAATGTTTGCTAAGCTTGTCATTAAAGGCAGAGGACGACTGCAGGAGCTGGACGGAAGGGATCCTGCCATCATCTACATCTCAGCTACGAAGGACAATTTGGATTGGATGCTGGCTGAGGATGCAGGATTCCAAGCTGTCTTGGCAAGCTTTGATGGTGACATTTCGGTCCATCTCCCTAAACACAGATTGTGGGCAGAAATCGGTAATTTACCTTTAAAAGCCACTACCAGATGCAAAAATGAACAAGTAAAAGGCCTCACAGTCTTTACAGATGCATCTGGGAAAACACAAAAAGCTGCAGTGACCTGGGTAAACCTTAATACAGGACAATGGGAACGAGAGGTACAGACCATGAACCAAGGCTCTGTGCAGGTTCTGGAACTGACTGACATTCGTATTGCCCTGGGGAAATTTTCTGAACAACCTGTTAATATTGTAACTGACTCTTGTTATGCTACAGGGTTAGTCTCACGTCTGGAATGTTCGTTTCTTCGAGATGTCTCTAATTTGGGTTCTTGTCAATCACAGAAGGTTTGATTTCTACATAATGCACACGAGATCTCACACTGACACGCCAGGGCCAACAGCTGATGGGAACCGGGAAGCTGACAAAGCAGCAATGTTTAACACAGTACCCAGGGTCCTAGAACAAGCAAAATTGTCCCATTCATTTTTTCATCAGAATGCACGTTCTCTAAAGAGACAATTTAAAATAACGATTAATCAAGCTCAAAACATCATCATGGCATGCCCAGACTGTCAGAAAATCACACCCATGCCATCTCAGGAAGGCGTTAATCCCAGAGGATTAATGGCAAATGAGATCTGGCAAACAGATATCACACACACCTCCGAATTTGGCACATTAAAATATGTACATGTAACTGTAGACACACACAGTACATCACTGCCACAGCACACACGGGAGAGAAAGCCAAGGATGTAATGAGACACTGGCTCAGTTGTTTTGCTACCCTTGGTACCCCAAAACAAATAAAGACTGATAACGGACCAGCATCCATCTCAGAAAAGGTAAGAGATTTCCTGTCAGATTGGGGAATTTCACGTCACAGGAATCCCACACTCATCAAACGGACAGGCAATTGTGGAAAGAGCACACCGCACACTGAAAGAAATATTAGCTAGACAGAAAAAAGGGGGGAACCTGTATAGCCTGCAAGAACGTCTGTGGAAAGCTACATATGTTACCAGTTTTTTAAATTGTGACAGTGCTGAAAGAAGCAAGTATGAAAGGCAACATAGACCTCAGGCATCCGCCTCTCCCAAACCACCGGTCATGGTTAAAGATTTGATTTCGGGACAGTGGACGGGACCCCTAGATCTTGTGACTTGGGGGAGAGGCTATGCCCGCGTGGCTACAGGAAAAGAACTTAAGTAGATTCCTTCCAGGTGTGTAAAACCCTATTTAGGTACACAACCACAGCAGCAAGAACCAGAGTAACGCAGAAGTTATAAAAGAGTTATGTTTATGTTTCAGGTTTACATTAAGGGACGACCAATGTGGTGAAAAGCAGTCTGCAAAGTATCTGTGCATGTGTGAGTGTAAGACGGCCGTCGGTGAATGAGAGACTGAATGAATAAGAGAGTTGTTTGACTGGACAAATATTAAGACACAAAACACTTCACAAAATAACACTACCTCCACCACAGGGTCACTTTAAGAGAATTTAGTTTTGCTAAGCCTAGCCTGTTTCTTAAATAAAGTTGAACTCCCCAGTTATTTAAAAACCCTCAGATTAATAAAAGTTATAAATTTATACACGGTTGGGCTAAAGCCCCTAAGTTAATAAAGTTATTTCTCCAAGTTGCACTACCCTTTAGGAATATAAGAAAGTTTTAAAAGATTTACAATAGAAGTACAAGGGGCCAAAGCAAGCGATGTGCTGGGTCATTGCGAGCTTTGGTTTACAATGTACTGTTCTGATTGTTTGCACTGTTTTCGTGACTTCCTTAGATAATTAAGAGGGAGGTGATGTAGGGGGCATGTTTAAGGTACAGGGGATGTACCAGGGCAAAAATGCCCGAGGGAGCATGCGCCGACATAGACAACCTTATTGGTCAAAGAAGTCACATGGTTTTAAGGGATAAAACCAGTGCCGAATTTGAAATAAATCTCTTTGTTTCACCACCTCACGAGGATCGTGTTTTTCTTTATTATATAAGGACATGTGCACCCTACATAAACCCACAGATCTCACTGCTTAGTCTATGAAAGTCTGTTGAGTTCATTTAGTCCAGGATTTTAGGCTCCATCTGCCAAAATACTCTTTCAGGGCAGGAAAAATGCTGTCTACTGTGGGATTGTTGCCTGTTGCAGCCAGTTCTTGTTTCATCACCGCTGTGCTTGTCTGGTCTCCTCCAAGCTCATTGTTCATTTCTCTCAGTGATTTTCACTGTAATGCCCCCGACACGGCAAAGAGTCGCCACAGTAGTGAGAATGCAGTGTTAGAGAGTTACTACTGTAACACAACTGAATTCCTTGGCTATTCTCACCCAAAATCCAATCCCTTCGAGGCACACACTGGATTTCCCATCTTTCCCTCCTTACCCACCAAGTGCATCCATGTCTTTGAACAACGTGAATCCCACAGGAGCACTTCCCTTTGCCTGAAGCGAGACTAACCCAGACTGTTTTCCCAGCATGTTTTTAATGTGCACTACAGGAACTTTATCCCTTTCTACAGCATGTAAAAACTTGGATTGGACAGGGCCAGCCCGATTGGCACATCCCCCAGTGCTGAGTGACCAGGTGGCCTTTGCTAAATGTGCATCCCAATGTTGGCAGGTCCCAGCACCCACTGCATCATTCCATCTTTCCTAAGGCTGGTGCATGGCAGGTGTGCTGGTTTTAGCACCAGCAGAAAATTAAAATTCAGATAAGTCACTCCCCACGCCCCTTCCGGTGAGGGAGGGACAGAAAATGAGAGACTCTGGGTGGAGATAACAATTCACTAAAAGCACAGAGCAATGGAATAAGACACGCACAGTCACAACAGCAATATCAGCAGCAAAAGTATCCAGAAAGAGAAGGTGTTTCACCCCCAAAAGGGGGTCACCACCGGGCAAAGAAACAAGATGCCGGGTGCTCTCCGAGTGACGTGTCCGGGCGGCATCCCCGGACAAAGGCAATGCGGTGGGGGAGCTCCCAAGGGTAACGTGTCCAACCCCTCAGCGACAACAAGGAGAACCAAGGACAAGCCAAGCCCTGGGAGCTGGGTCGTCCCGGCCGTGTGGCGCAGCCGCTCCCTGGGCTCAGTCCCGTGCTGGCTCCTCTCTTCTCCTCCCAACCCGAGGGCTGAGGGGGCTGAGGCTGCCCCACAACCGCCCCGTCCTGCTCAGGGCTTTGGTTCAGCACCACGACCCGTCGTGGTTTCCCCTTTCAGCACCAAAGGTCCATCGTCCCGATCTGGGGAAAACGTGAGGGGGAGCAGCGGGGCAGAGGACGGGGAGCGCAGGAGTGATGCTGACAGTCCCTGCCCTGCAGAGAGCGGGGCAGGATGGAGCAGTTCCAGTGCAGAGCCCCGGTTTTTCCTGCTGGAAGCACAGCCCTAGGGATGGCATGGATGGTACAGGATAAATAACTTGGTCACACCCACAAAGAACTAAACTGCCCCTCCTGCTCTCTAACCAGGACACTGTGGTGACTGACCGTAGCAATGGGAATGTGTGATGGTTGCCATGGTAACCAACTGTAGCACTGGGAATGTAAGATGGTTGCCATGGTAACTGACCATAGCAATGGGACGGTATGATCGTTGCCATGGTAACCGACTGTAGCAATAAGAATTTACGATGGTTGCAATGGTAACTGACCGTAGCAATGGGAATGCATGATGGTTGCCATGGTAAATGACCATGGCAATGAGAGGGTATGATGGTTGCCACGGTAACTGATCATAGCAGTGGGAAGTATGATGGTTGCCCTGGTAACTGACTGTAGCAATCAAAATGTATGATGGTTGCCATGGTAACTGACCATAGCAACAGGAATGTATGCCGGTTGCCATGGTAACTGATGGTAGCAATACAACTATATGATGGTTGCCATGGTAACCAACCGTAGCAATGGGAATGTCTGATGGTTGCCATGGTAACTGAACATAGCAACATGACTGTATGATGGTTTCCATGGTAACTGACCATTGCAATGGGAATGTATAATGGTTTTTAAGAAGCACTAGGCCTTGCTTGACATGACTTTGGAGGTTGCAAACTGGTAAAGCTCTGTGTTCATACTTACAAACTCTGTGAAACTATGCAATGTTTATACTTGTTAGCTATATGTTTATAGTCATAGGTATAAGAAAATCCTGTGTTTATAGTTGAAAGTTTTGAGAAAACTGGAGATAAAGGAACACCTGCAAGATCTCGGAAAGTCCCTAAGGGCGGATCAAGAAGAGGGACTTTGGGTGGCCCTATGATGTCAGGCCACGTGGACAGAGCACCAGAACCAACGAACCGAAGGCGTGGTACGCGTGCACAGACTGAGCTATCC
This sequence comes from Lepidothrix coronata, assembly GCF_001604755.1. Taxonomy (NCBI): domain Eukaryota; kingdom Metazoa; phylum Chordata; class Aves; order Passeriformes; family Pipridae; genus Lepidothrix; species Lepidothrix coronata. The sequence goes on from NW_016690597.1 coordinate 46,531, forward strand.
AATCACCTTGTTGTAAGCACGTACCCAGAAAAAACTAAACTGTATAAAAGTTAACTCATTAAATAATAAATTGAACATCGCCTGATCATATTGATTGTCTGCGTGTGTTCCGGAACTCCTGCCGGCCACAACCCCAGGCGCTGTTTCCAAAGGAACCCCAATGAAAGGGGGACGCCAGAAAGATGGGCGGACAAGTCCTGCAATGGAACTCTGTGTGTGTAGCCTCATTTTCTCCTTCAGCATCCACAGGGGACGGGACAGTGGGGGTTGGGACCTAAAAACTGTTCACGGCAGAAATTGGGGATTGAGGGGACAGTGGGAAAGTGGGAGGAACAGAGAGAAGGGTGGAAAAGGGAGGCTGGTCTGGCGAGTCTGATGGTCCCATGGGGGTCTTTGAGCACAAGGGGGTTGGCCCCCTGAGCTCCCAACTTCCTGTGGGGTGCTGGGGGCTGCTGGATCCAATCAGCCTTGGAATATGCCACCACTTTAGAGGAATTACAGAGGTGTGACTGAATCACTTTGGTCCCCCATAATTTTAATGACGGCAAATCAGATCTATTAATAGAAATAAATTATTTAGAGATACAAATGATCAGACAAAAGATCTTCATCACAATTATTTACTGCACAATAGAGACACTAAAACTACTAGGAGTACAGGATAAGATAGGACAGTGCTCTACCCTAAAGCAATTGTTGAAACAATTCTACTAAAGCTGGCACAAAAGCAATAATTCTTAATTAGAGATGGATAAAACTCCCCCAGACCAACACTCATGAGGAGATCTCTGCTCTCAACCTCCAGCAGTGACACTGGGGGCGTCCCCAGCCAAGGCAGGAATCTCCACGCACACCCAGAAAGGGTTCTGTTGGAAGAAGCTGCCCCTGGGAAAGGGGACTGGCCCTTTGTGGTCGAAAGGCATGGAGTGACAGTCACTGGACTCCAGGGGTTTCCTCACCATCAGGGGGTTCATTCGAGGTGGAAGCAGCAGCCAAAGCTCTTCCTGCAGTCGGGGCAGTTGCAAAGCTTCCCTTACTTGTGGGTCCGTTGGTGTCTGGTCAAGCCAGAGCTCTTGTTGAAGCTCTTCCCACACTCCTCACACTTGTAGGGCCTCTCCCCGGTGTGGATGCGTCGGTGGGTGACAAGGTTGGATTTCCGGTTGAAGCCCTTCCCGCAGTCGGTGCAGCGGAAGGGCCTCTCATCCGTGTGTGTCCGCTGGTGCTGGAAGAGATGTGAGCTCGTGTGAAACCGCTTCCCACATTCCCCACATGGGTAGAGCCGTTCCCTGGTGTTGAGGTGCTGGTACTGCACCAGGTTGGAGCTGCTACTGAAGCTCTTCCCAGATTCCCCACACGTGTAAGGCCATTCACCAGTGTGGATATGCTGGTGTCGAATCAGGTGGGAGCTGTACCTGAAACTCTTTCCACATTCCCTACATGTATAGGGTCGTTCCCCAGTGTGGATGCGCCGGTGTCGGATCAGGTTGGAGCTGTCACTGAAGCTCTTCCCACATTCCCCACAGGTGTAGGGCCGTTCTCCAGTGTGGATCATCTGGTGTCGGATCAGGCTGGAGCTGTCACTGAAGTCCTTCCCACATTCCCCACACGTGTAGGGCCGTGCCCCAGTGTGGATGTGATGGTGTCGGATCAGGTCGGAGCTGTCACTGAAGCTCTTCCCACACTCCCTACAGGTGTGGGGCCGTTCCCCAGTGTGGATGCGCTGGTGTCGGGTCAGGTCAGAGCTGTGCTTGAAGCTCTTTCCACATTCTGAGCACTTGAAGGGCTTTTCCCTGCTGGGAGGTTGCTCAGAGACCACCAGGTCAGAGTTCCCCCTCAAGCTCCTGCCACCTTCCCGGCACAGACTGGCTCTTTCCTCCTCAGAGCACCCTGGGATGGCTTTGGAGCCCCTCCTGCGGGAGGATCTCCGGCCCTTTTTCTCCCCACTGCCTTCCTGCACCATGGAGCCCTTCAAAATGGCCTCTCCCACCAGGGTCTCACGGGGGGATTTGTCCTCCGGGCTCTCCGTCCTCAGCTCGGGGCCTGGGGCAGGAAGCAAGAAGGACAGGGAGGGGATTTGCCTCCAGCCCAGAGGGAAGGCCAAGGACATCCCCCCAGCTCTGGCCCCGGTAGGGGGGTTGTTCTGCAGCCGGGGATCATGCTAGATCATGTGTGCCTAGATCATGCAAGCAGAAATCATGAAAATCTTTTTTAAAAAAAATAAGAAAGTTTTCAGACACAACAGACTAAACCATTATAGAAAACAAAACTATAGTTGTGATATAAATACTTAAGATAGAGTTAAGTTAGTAATAATGTTGTATTGAATTGTAGTAGAAAAATTTTCATTGTATTTTGTTTATTGAAGATTGTATGTTAGTTGTAGAATTTGAAATCATTGTATGTAATTTTGCAAGGGCGAGGGGTGGAAATTGTGGTGGTTTGAAAAAAAACCTTTCCCTCTGGGGCTTGTGATAGTCTGCCCAGGGGTGGTGTTTTAGATACTGGACCAATTAAAAACTTTGTGCGCCCTTGCAGAAATTACCTGTTCACAGAAACAGAAGAGAAGGGTTAATTTTAACTGCATAGCTGGAAGGAGAGGCAGCCATGCTTTGAACCGGACTCCTGTGGCGCGGGCCGGGGGGCCTTTGCCCTTGGCTCCTGGCCGGGGGGACCAGGAGCAGCACAGCCACTGAGTGAAGCCCCCCTGAAGCCAGTGACCGAGGGGGACCCTGAAAGATCGGGAAGACCCCCTGGGTTGCATTTTCTTCCCCCCCTTGCAGTGGCGGGGGAGGAACATGGCAGAGGTGCCCAATGGTGCCAGAGGGCTGCAATCGGCGCAGACACGGCGCTGGAGAGGAGCCAGCGCGAGTCGAGGGGTGGCTGGAGAGGGCCAAGCTGAAGAGCCCTGACCTTTGGAAAGGCGGCTGCAGCACACAGTCATGGAAGTGCTGAGGGGAGTCTCCTCCCATGGGTTTGGGGGAGTCCCTGGGCCCCGCTGTCCTGGTCCAGCCAGGACTGCAGGAGTTAAACTCCCCAGGAGTTTTCCAGCTGACCTCACCGCCTTTTCCCACCATGGAGGGGGAGAAGTGGTGAGAAGTTGGCTGGACCCTGCAGCAACAGCCGAACCAGTGAATCCAAGAACAGAGCAGATGGAGAGAAAGAGAGTCAGTTGGACTCAGTTCTAGGGTAAGAACTTGAACTAAACTAAAAGCCTTAGAACTCTTAATCCCCGGGGAGGAGAGGTGGAAATCTCCGAGAATTCATTCCCCGGGGGCCAGAACCTCCGCTTAACAAGAGCAGGGGATAAAGACTTTAATCTCTAGTATTTCGTGCTGCAGAAGAAAGAAGAATCCTAGCTGTGACAAATCAGAACTGCTGCCTTAAAAATAAGAGACATTTACCAGTGCCGCAGAAAATTATATTGGAAGAGCTGTGGCCTGAAAGTGCAAGAGGATTTCTTCTCCTTTCCTTCTGGACTCTTTTTTGAAGGAAAGGAGAGACAATCTATGTATATATATTGTTTCACCATAGAAGAGATAGTTAAATTGTTACATGTATATATATATATGTATATATGTAAATAATAAACTGTAATATATATTCCCCTCCCCCTATACTAAGTTGTGTGTGCGTCTGAAAAATTCTTCTCTCTCGCATTAGAACAATTTGTAGGAAAAAACTTTTAAAATTAGCTTTTTGAAATTCCTGTTTTTCAAACCACCACAGGCTGCCAGAGTCAGCACAAGACCAGTCAAAAGGGGCCACTGACTTCCTCCTCACCTGCCTGGGGGGCCTGAGGCATCTTCCTCTTCCTCGCAGCCTCCTCCTCCATCCGCCCAAGCTCTGGGAAAGAAAAATCCTGATGGAGGAGAAAACAAGGGCTGAGCGCATTGGCTTGGGGATTCCTCCTGCCCAAGTCCATCTCTAGAACTCACCGGGCATCCTGTAATCATAAAACCCTCAAAACCACAAAAATTTAGCACAGAAAAACCCAAACCACTGACATTCAGTCAAAAAACCCCTCAGAAATAGCGTGACGAACACCCTCACAAAATGCAAAAACTTAAAATTCAGCCAAAAAATACACCAAAATATGAAGATTCAGACCAAAAAAAGGTGTTTAATTGGGAGGATGAGGGGAGTGAGGTCATTTCATGAGCACTTGATTGAGTTGCTATATGTTAATCAAAAGCTGCATTAATGTAGTGTCACTTAAATCTCGCCAGGGCTGTTACTCGAGGTTCTCTGGCCCCCTGCCAGTCCGGGGCTGTTTCTCCAAATCACCAAACCACGTGTGCCAAACGCCCTGGTTGGTCAGTGCTGGCTGGGGGAGCGGGCACTCGCTGAGGGGATGAGAAAACTGCAACCAGGGCTGGGCTGAAAGAGGCTTCAGCACCACTTCTGATGGCCCAGGGGCAGCATCTGGCTTCTCCCAAACAGAGAGAGGGCACTTGTTCCTCTGCAGCGAGTCAAGGGCAGGAGGGTGACACCTCCTGCATGGATGGAATGGCAGAGGATGCCTTGGGTCCCCAGGATGGATCAGCACTTGGGGATACAAACTGCCCTCGGGTTCAGGATGCAGCTGCCAGCACAGATTTCCCTGCAAAGCCTGCAGTGAGTCAAGCTCTGCAGAGGAGATTGTGCCCAATGGATGGGATTGCAGAGGCTCCCTCAGGTCCCCAGCAGAAATCAGCAACCAAGAATAGACACAAAAGGCCTACCCTGAAGAGTTGTGGGGGAGTGTCCTGTACGGAGGGGACAATGTCACCCCACCAGAGCAGGGCTGGCAAGTGGAAGGCTGCTCCAGGGCTCTGCAAGAGGCCTCGTGCTCTGCTCGGCCCCAGCACTGCCTGGTACCAACATCCCCGGCTGCCCCC
>NW_016690597.1:53985-55062 GCF_001604755.1 Lepidothrix coronata
CATTTTGGGGTGTGAAAGGGATCTGTGGGGGGAGGGGATTAAAGGGAAAAGGGGGGTTGGGGGACATTTGAGGGGGTTAATGGGGCCTGGGGGGGAAAGGAGGCGCAGCACCACAAGCCAGTGAGTCCTCGGATCCTCCTGGTGTTCCCAAGACTCTCTTGGTGTTTCCAATTGCCCCTCTGACACCCTGAGATCCCCCTGGTGTCTCCAATGTCCCCAGGGCCTCCCCATGGCCCCAGTTACCCCCTTGACACCCCCAATTCAACTGTCCCCAAACCCCATCCCTGATGTCCCCAATCCTCCATCTCCCCAAAGGAGCTCCCCCTGGACCCTCTGACCACAAAAACACCCCCTCTCCCCCCACACCCACAGAAAGGCCAAGGGCATCTGGGGACACGTTGGGGACAGTCGGGGGGCTTTGCAGGGCACTGGGTGATTACTGGGGGATAGTGGAACACACTGGGGAGTACCAGGGGGCACTGGGAGGGACTGAGGGGTTACTGAGGGACTCTGGGAGGGCACTGGGAGGGACTGGGGAGTTACTGGGGGATTACCAGGACACACGGGGGGACACTGGCAGGTTACTGGGCCATACTGGGGGGTTACTGGGTGCTCACTGGAGCATCACTGGGCCATACTGGTGGGCAGTGGGAGGTCACTGGGACACATTGACTGGTCACTGAGCAGGTTACTTGGCCGTACTGAGGGTCACTGGGCTATACTGCGGGCACTGGGTTCCCCTTACCTGGATGTGGTACCCTCCAGACTTTGGGGGGCACCCCCAGGACTCCTCCTCTGGGGGCTCCGAGATCCCCTGAACCCCACTGCTGGGCTTTAGGGGACCCCCGGCCCCCCTCCCTGTGGTGTCTCTGTGTGCTGAGTTTTGGGGGTCTCTGGGGTTCGGGGGGGGTCACTGGGATCCCCGTTCCCTGGGGTCGGTCCACCGGGCCGGCAAGGGCGCTGTGGCGGGAAAAGTAATGGCGGATCGCGCAGAGCCTCATGGGAGTTGCAGTTCCCTTATGATTACTCCGCCGGCGCGCCTGCGCAGTGCAGCCAGAGCGCTCGATCAGCTCCACC
>NW_016690597.1:60408-61509 GCF_001604755.1 Lepidothrix coronata
TTGTCTTGTCCTTTTGGGGAGGGGGGTGTCATAGCGGCCCTTTGCACTTGAGCGGACTGAAGTTTCTACCACAAAGGGCCAGTCCCCTTTCACAGGGGCAGGTTCTTCCAACAGAACCCTTCTGGGGGTGTGTGTGGAGATTCCTGCCTTGACTGGGACCCCCCCCAAGGTCACTTATCGAGGTTGAGAGCAGAGATCTCCCCACGAGTGTTGATCTGGGGGAGTTCCATCCATCTCTAATTAAGAATTATTGCTTTTGTGCCAGCTTGAGTAGAATTGATCTTATCCTGTACTACCGGTAGTTTTAGTGTTTATATTGTGCAGTAAAAAAATTCTGATGAAGATCTTTTGTCTGATTATTTGGAACCTTAAATAATTCCTTTCTATCAATAGATCTGATTTGCCATCATTAAAATCTGGGGGACAAAAATGTTTCAGTCACACCTCTGTAATTCCTCTAAACTGAAAATGTTGGCATAATGCAAGGCTGAGATTGGATCCAGCAGCCCCCCAGCACCCCACAGGAAGTTAGAAGCTCAGGGGGGCCACCCCCCTTTCCCAGTCCCCCAGAAAAGGGGTTGTGGGGGGTCCTGGGTGGGCTTCGAGTATGTTTGGGGGTCCTTGAGGGGCTGCTGGGAGGTTTTGGGCGGTCCCAACACCTGTTGGGGTGAGCTGGGTGCCTATTGAGGGGCAAGTGCCCTCCCAAAGCCCCCCCAGAGCGGGTTGACACGGGGGGACACAGGGGAGTCCCTATTCCCGATCCATTCCAGCGCTGGTTCTGCCCCCCTCAAACTCGGCTCCACCCCTTAGGATTCCCCCAAGCCCCTCCCCCACTGTCTCCCAATAACCAGGACTGGGGAGAACTGGGAAGCTTTACTGGGATCACTGGGAGCAGCCGGGCGGAGGCAGAGTGACAGCACGGGAGGGGGGGGACACACGACCCACCCAAAATCTTCATGGGGACGGGGGGGGGTCCAGGCTGTGCCCGAGGCCCTGGGGAGGGGCTGCGGCCGCCGGCGGCTCAGGAGCTCTGGGGGGAGAGAAAAGGGGGTGACACCGGGGTGGGGGGACAGGGGGGACACCGGGATACACTGAGACCCC
>NW_016690597.1:61724-63396 GCF_001604755.1 Lepidothrix coronata
CAAGTTAACTGTTGATGCCAAAACTGCTTTTATTAATTGCTAAGAGATGCAAAGAGAAAGAGGAAAAAATAAAAAAAGGTTAGAAAATGCTAAGATTACTTTTTAGAAGCATAGAAAAAGATTACCACCAAAAACTACCTATTCGTCCAAGCTGACTTGTGGAGTGGGGGGGGAAGAGGGAGAGAAAGAAACAGTTTTCACCGTTTTTTTTCTCTGGCTCCTCCGCTTTTGGGTGATGTTATCTCTTTAGCTGCAGGGGGTCTAGAATGCAGCCAGGATGTGGCTTCTCCGCAGCTCACACCATCACTCACACCGGCCCTGTCTCAGGCTTGTGCAGAGGCCTTGGTCCTGCTGTACCTCTCACAAATAGGGTCAGGGTGGAAAAACTCACGTGAGTAGCACAGAGGGTCCCGGTCCAATTCCAGACGGCAGAGGTTCAGTCTCTGGTGACGGGCAGGCAGTTCTACGGCGGCAGAAGAAAAGAAAATGTGAGGGCGAGGCGGAGACAAGATTTTTCAGCTGGTATAGCCAAACTCTCTTGCTCACTCCTCTTTCCCTGGTTTTCCCAAATTTCTCTTCAGCTTTTATAGTGTTGAAGGAGGTAGTCTGTGGTGTTTTGGCACATAGCCCTGTTCAGATGTTCGCAGAGATATGATAAGGATGGACAATACCAGGATCCTTTGGCAGGAAAATTTCCGTGGGAAGACTCTGGTGAGAACTTCTGGTGGAAAACTGACACAGAAGTTTTGGTAGGAAGTTTTTGACAGGCAGAAACAATGGTGAAACATAATTTTTAGCATTTGTATGTTATCTGTCTGTTACACTGGGATCATACTGGGACTGCCTGGGAGTGTACTGGGACACACTGGGAGCATGCTGAGGTCAGCTGGGATATACTGGGAGAGACTGGGAGTGACAGGGATCCTACTGGGAGGGACTGGAACTACAGTGGGGTGACTGGGAGCAAGTGGGACCCTGCTGGGGGCAAATGGCTTTGTCCTGGGAGTGCCAGGGAATGTCTGGGTTCATCCTGGGTGTGACTGCCACCATATAGGGGGTCGCTGGGATCCTACTGGAGTCATACTGGGAGGGACTGGAAGGGACTGGGATCATGCAGGGAGTAACTTGTATCCTGCTGGGAGAGACTGGGATCATACTGGGACTGACTGGGAGCATGCTGGAGGCAACTGGGATATACAGGGAGTGGCTGGGAGTGACTGGGATCATTCTGGGAGTGACTGGAACCACAGTAGGGGTGAAGGGGAGGAACTGGAACCACACTGGGGGCAACTGGGATCATACTAGGAGCAGCTGGGCCCCTACTGGGGTCATACTGGGATCATACTGGGAGTGACTGCAATAATCCTGGGAGCGTGTGAGAGGGACTGCAGCCATACTGGGGATGAGTGGGATCAAACTGGATTCATACTGGAAGTGTCTGGAAGTCACTGGTATCATACTGGTGGCAACTGTGATTGTACTGGGATCATACTGGGATCAGACTAGGATCATACTGGGAGCAACTGGTTTTATGCTTGGGGCAACTGGGAGCTACTAGGATCCCACTGGAAGGAAGTGGGAGCGACTGGGACCATGCTGGGCACAACTGGGATCCTATTGGGAGCAACTGGGCCCACAGTGAAGGCAGCTGGGGTCATACTGGGAGTGACTG
>NW_016690597.1:65201-69798 GCF_001604755.1 Lepidothrix coronata
TCTCCCTCCTCCACGGGAGCAGGGGAAGGACTCCAACTCCTCTCCCTGAGCAGCGGCAGAAACAACAACTGACCATAACCCCCATTCCCATCCCCTCCCATCTCCCCGCTGGGGGGGAGGAGGGAGAACATGGAAGGAAAGGTGGGGGAAGGTGCTTTTAAGACTGTTTTATTTCTCACTCTTTGGCTCTTATCCTGTTAGTAATAAATAAAAGTACTATTCCCACTTGGAGTCTTGTTTTGCCCGTGAAGGTGATCAGTCACTGACCTCTCCCAGCTCTTATCTCTACTCATGAATTCTTAGCTGGTTTTTTTCTCTCTCCTCTGTCCAGTTGCAGAGGGAGAGTGAGAGAGTGGCTTGGTATCTGGCCAGGGTCAACCCACTACAAGAATATAAAAAGAAGTAATTTTTTTGGTCTTGTTCTGATGCCGTTAAGGAGCTAGAAAACCAAGACTGGTGCAGGGAGGTCCAAAGCGTGGCTTTGGGTCTGGATGATGGAGACATCACATTTAGAGGGAGACAGACTCTGCCGTTGCTTTCCTAGACTTTGTCCCACCTTAATGGTGTTTTTCCACCCACCGCAGCGTTGCTGGGAGATGTTGCAGTGGCACATCCCCCCTTCTCTGCCAGGGCAGCGTCTTGGCCCTTCCCACCCCACCATGGATTTTCCATTCCTGTGGCAGGGACTTGTCCCCACCTGATATCCGTATGGGAAATGCAGCTCCTGTGGGTGGCTTTTCATGGTTCCACAACAGGCTGGCACAGATTCTGATCCAGCTTTGAGAAATTGTGTGGTCTGTGTGTTCTGGATAAAGCTGTCCCACCTTTGCACGTTGTGACCCGAGGGAGTTTCGGTGGCCAGTTCGTGTATCAAAAGCACTCAGTAGTAAAATGTACCAAGTTGCACCTGTGCACAAATCCGCACGAGCTCAATGCCCTGCGTACCCACACAGGCTTTTCTGTCTCGAATCCTGCTCATTCCGTGCCTGAGACTGGATTTATTTCAGCAGCTAAATGGTTCACTGGAGGACTAATTGGCTCTGAGAGCTCCAGTCCTTTGCGACAGATTATTGGCATGCTGGCAGGAGCACCTCCCTTCCTTCCCTTCCTCCTTCATCATAAACACACGAACTGTAGAGAAACCAAATACCACATGGCCCCTGCGCCGAGCCCATCAGTGCTCCCGGCTCGGTGTTCAGCACAGAAAGTCCCTTTATATTCGGGAAGCGGAGGGAGAAAATTCTGGAAGCGCGAGGACGCGGCGATAGTTGGGATGAACTGGGAGCCCTTAGGAAAGGACTGGGAGGTACTGGGATAAACTGGAAGCCCCGAGGAAGGAACCGGGGCCCTTCCGCCATTTGCGTAGCCTTACTTAGTTTACGTAGCTCACCTTCCTTTGCCGTTACCGGCACCCCCTTACGCCGTTTGCGTAGCGCTTAGGGCAGCGGTGTTAGGAGCGGACTGGGGCGCACTGGGATGGACTGGGAGCCCTTAGGAAGGGACTTGGAGGTACTGGGATAAACTGGGAGCCCTTAGGCTCTTGGATAAACTAGGATAAACTGGGAGTTCTTAAGAGGGGACTGGGTCCTTCCTTACGCCATTTGCGTAGTGCTGAAGGCCGCAGCGTTAGGAGGGGACTGGGATCGACTGGCAGCCCTTAGGAGGGAACTGGGAGCCCTTAGGGAGGGACTGGGGCAAACTGGGAGCCCTTTGGAGAGGACTGGGATGAACCGGGAAAGGTCCGCGAGCCCTTAGGAAGCCACCGAGGTCCTTCCGCCATTTGCGTAGCGCTGAGGGCAGGGCCCTTGCGCAATTTTCGTAGCTTTACACAACTTACGTAACTCTCTCTATTACCATTACCGGCGCCCCCTTACGCCGTTTGCGTAGCGCCGCGGGCATTGCCGGCCCCTCTTACGCCATTTGCGTTGCTCCGCAGCCTTCGTATCCCTGCGCCGTTTGCGCAGTGCGGCGGGGGCGGGCCCGTATCCCTGCGCGCTGATATTTATTTATCAGTGTCCAGGCGCTCGAGCGGGGGAGAATCCCGGGGGTGTCCAAAAGCTTCTCCCGGAGTCAGTTTATGGCTTTGCAGAGGGCTCTCGGGAGTCACCGAGGGGCTGAATGTAAAGAGAGAAAAATGAAAGCTTTAGGGGTAAAGAAAAAATATAAAAATTGCATTTCTGTTTACTCGAGGAGCCGTGGGTGTTTTTAGGCAGCTGCCTGCAGAGGCCATCGCCGTTTCGTGAGGTGGCATTAATGTAGGAGGAGACTTGTTGTGCTGTTCATGGAAATTTGGATTTTAAGGTTTTTCTCCTTGGTTTGAAGCTTCGTCATTCTTCCTTCACCCTCTTTCAGAGCAAAGGCTTTAATTTTTAAACTTAAGGGGAAAAAAGTAATAATAACAAGTGAGGAAAACTAGGGGGAAAGGGAAAAGTTCTTCTGAAGGAATTTCAGTGTGCAAGCAAAATCGGTTCTCTTTCCAGGAGAGAAAAAAATATTAGAGGTGTAAATTGGCTCCAAAAATGCCCCCAGGGGCATAGGGAGGATAATCAGGATGACATCCTGGCTGAGCACTCAGCATCCAGGGCATGGCCCAGGTGTGCAGGGAAAATGCAGCTCATCAGGCATGTGTTAAACAGAGAATTTGTTTCTGGTATAAAAAAATGCCTGACTGGTCTGTGCACACACCAAACCAGCCCTTTGTGACTTGCACGGGCCGACTTGACTTCCAGGTTTTGAGACACTAGTTTTGATCTAAAAGCCCAGACTATTCCTAGTGCTGCAGAACTGCTTGTTTGATGCAAGGAGAAAACAGGGATTGTGGCAGGAGCGAGGTCAGGCAGATCCCCTTCAGTACAAAACTCCTGAAGCGAGCTGCAGCATTTCTGTTAAGGGCCTTCTGCGTTGGAGTTGACTTCTTCCACTCAGGGACCTTTCACTTGCAAAATACATTATAAGGCTTGTTTGTTTAACAAGCCTCTGGGAGCTGTGAGAGAGAGAATTAATGCTGGCATTTGGAAAGACAAGTGATAGTGCTGCATTTGATCTGGGTTTCATGTAATTATTTTCTGGTTTCAGAGTAAGAAAAAGCTGCTCATTTATTTTTCACGTAGCTGTATTTTTTTTCCTGACTTCTTGAGGAGGCAGAGCTGATGAAATCGTGCTGTAGGAGGCCTGAAGCTTTTGATCTGATGTTCAGCTTCAACAAATTTCACTTGTGGAGTTTCTGCACTTTGGGGGAGGCTGCAGGTTATAGAAATGAATTAGTGCATCTGCTAAAGGAGGAGGAGTATTAGTCATATTTAAAACCAAGACTAAGTCAGATTCCTCCACATTGGCTGCAGTTGAATTTTGCAAGGTTTCTGATCTCCTCGTTCTGGCTGTGAAGGTGTTTCCTTTTCAAGCCTGTCACCTGCAAAGATTTGTCTGGGACAGTGATTTCTTCATCACAGAAAAGGAATGTAGAGAAACCTCTTTGCCACCCTGTTACGAACCGCCCCAGAAAAAGGGGAGGGGTAACCCAGGTTCTTATCAATAATTCTCTTGGGGTGGATTAGAGTGAAACGACACTGAATAATCGGTGTCTGAAAACATGTATAGGTAGGGTTTATTTTAACAATTTTGCTTTAACAGGTATGTTAGCATTTTGGATGTTGTCATCTATATTATCTATCATAGGGATAACCCCTGGGGGGAAAATGCATAAGGGAGAGAAAGGAAAGACAGGATAAGGGTAAGGGAGAGTAAAGGAAAGCAAAGCTGAGAGTGGAAAGATGTCTATAGTCACTGCCCACAGGGTCCAGCGATGGAACTTGGGAGTTGCAGCTTCCATGTCTGTCAGTTGAAGTGGTGGCCTTGATCTGTTGGGGTGGGGGAGGAAAGCCCCCACACTCCAAGAAGTTATGAGTTATTATATCCATGGTTAGTGTCACGGGCCATGCCATGAGCCTCCAACATCTCCTGGGCCTGTGCTGAGCTTCTGGGAGGGGCCTGGGAAAAGGGTTTTTCCTGCCTTTCAAGACTGGCAGAGGGGGGGATGGGCTTTGATGGGCCATCAGAGGTCTAATGCAAAAGTCCTGCAGAAGCCTGCAAGAGTCCCTTGGCAATCCTAGAATGCATAAATCATGAACCATTTCAGTCTCTGACAATCTCCAAGTGTCTATTTATAGATTTATACCCAAAATGGCTCTTTTCCAATAGTTTTTATTCCAGAATGCTTTCAGATCTTTGCATGTGTATGTGTTCTCTCATATAAAAATCACCCATAAGGAATCTCCATACGTGTGTCATTTGATATGGTCACTTTTCTGTATTAGGTTCCCTGCAATACACCCTCCTTAAAATATGACAGCTGATCCATTTGGAAACTCACCAGAGGAAAGGTGAGCTTCGTTTCTACTTTCGTTCATTATCTCCTAAGATTTGATATTCAGGGGCTGAAACATGAGGGTCTCTCCTTCTGTCCTGATCTGTCTCCTCTAAGCCCTCCTTTTCCTGTTCACGTGGCTTCCACTACCTTGTCAGCTTGTCATCCCCCAGCTTTACACCCCCAAATAACACGTTTTTCCTCTCCCCCTGTGAGCCATCACTACTTTTCTCT
>NW_016690597.1:71645-74503 GCF_001604755.1 Lepidothrix coronata
GCTCTCCAGCCCCTCTGCCCCCAGCCTGGAGCGTTCCAGGGGGTTGTTGGGACCCAAGGGCAGGCCCTGACACTTGGCCTTATTAATCCAGCCTGTCCAGATCCCTCTGCAGAGCCTTCCTGCCCTCCAGCACATCCACACTCACACCCAGCTCAGTCAGTCTCCCAAACAGGACAAAGTCTGACCACCAGCAGTCCAGGGTGTCAGTTCTGCTGCCCCCTCCTTCCTCCACCCACAATGGAAAACTCCATCATTTTGGGGTCTCTGTGCCCATTGGCTTTGACCACCACATCCCCCACCAGTCACAGAATCATGGAATGGTTTGGGTGGGAAGGGACCTTAAAGAGCATCTCAGTCCAACCCCCTGCCGTGGGCAGGGACACCTTCCACTAGACTCAGAGCTCAGAGCCCCATCCAACCTGGCCGTGAACACTTCCAGGGATGGGGCAGCCAGAACTTCTCTGAGCAACCTATGCCAGGGCCTCACCACCCTCACAGTCAAGAATTTCTTCCCAATATCCCATCTAACCCTTCCCTTTCTCAGTGTGAAGCCATTCCCCTTGTCCTGTCACTCCAGGCCCTTGTCCAAAGTCTCTCTCCATCTTTCATGTTGGCTCCCTTCAGGCACTGGAAGGCCACAATTAGGTCACCCCAAAGCCTTCTCTTCTCCGGCCTCAACAATCCCAGTTCTCTCAGCCTTTCCTCACAGCAGAGCTGCTCCATCCCTCTGATCCTCTTGCTGCTCCCCTCTGGACTCGCTCCAACAGGTCCATGTCCTTCCTGTGCTGGACCCCAAATCTGGAGGCAGCTCAGCAGGTGGGGCAGCATTACAGCCATGCATGTTCCAGCAAGGACATGGTGGAACCTCATGGAATGAAGGACCATTGGGACACTGCAGGGCCTTCTGGAGCCAAAGGAGCCCTGGGACACTGGGCAATCTCATGGAATCAAGGGAGCACTGTCACCCTGGGAAAACTCCTGGAATTCAGGGCCCATTGTGACACTGCAGGACCCCATGGAACAAAAGGAACCCTGGGACGCTGCAGAAACTCATGGAACCAAGGGATCATTGTGACACTGAGGGGACTGATGGAATCAGGCGTCCATTGGGACAATCCAGGGCCTCATGAAATCAAAGGTATTCTGGGACACTGTTGAACCTTCTGGAACCAAGGGTTCCTGCTGACATGTGTGTCCTCCTGGAACCAAGGGAGCCCGGAGATATTTCTGAACCTCCCAGAAACCAGGGGCCATTGGGACCCTGCAGAACCTCCTGCATTCAAGTGGTCCTTGTGAAACTGCAGGCTCTCCTGGAACCCAGGGATTCCTGGAACACTGCAGAGCTCACAGAACCAAGGGGCCACTGTCCCACTGCAGCTCCTTCTGAAGCACGAGAGACCCTGGGACAATGGGAAATCTTCGAGAATCCAAAGGGCATTTTGGGACTGCAGGGCCTCCTGGAACTAAAGGAACCTTTGGAGACTGTGGAAGCTCATGGAATCCAGGGGCCACTGGGACATGTGGGGCCTCCTGGAAGCAAAGGAACCCTGAGAATTTTTGTGGGAACAAGTTAAGGCAGCAGCAGCTGCTCTCAGTTAATTCAGATGAACAAGGACTGTTTTGGCCCTGACTGGTGTTTTCCATCCAGAGAGTGCTGTTTGCCAAAGTGGAAACCACTTGGAACGCTCTGCATGGTAGCCTGTGTTTTTCTCTGGTGGCTGAACACAGCCAGCACATGAGCGAGGGGGATATGTGGGATCAGGGCACTGCTTTGGATTATCTGTTGTCATAAGATATGTACATGGAAATTGTTTTGATATGTGTTTAAATTTTCCTTGAAAATACAACTGATAGAAAACAATGTAAAAGAAAACAAGAAGGAAAAAAAAGAAAAAAAGAAAAAAAAGGAAGAAAAAAGAGGAAAAGGAGAAAAAAGATAAATAAGAAAAGAAAAAAAAGAAAAAAGAAAAAAGAAAAAAGAAAGAAAAAGGAGAAAAAAAAAAAGAAAAAAGAAAATAAGACAAAAAAGAAAGAAAAAAGAGAAAAAAGAATAAAAAGAAAGAAAAAAGAGAAAAAAAAGAGACAGAAGACAAAAAAACCCATAAATGTGGTTTTATCACTTTTGCCTATACCAGGCACAAGAAATGTGTGCTCTGTATTATAAATCATAGTTTTAAAATAAAAAAGGGGGAATGTGACACCCCAAATAGACAAAGCTGTATTTACTCAGTTTTTTGAACTTGAATAAACAAGTATTGAACAAAAACCCACAAGAAGACACAGAATGACAAGGTCCTATCAAATGCTCAGTGTGGAGAAGGGCTGTACTTGTGTTCTGTCTCCCACAGGACCCTGCTGGCTTCCAGCCCCTCTGATGGAACCTTATCCTGAGTAGACCCGGCCCGCAATCCGATCCTGCAGATACAGAGTCTGTCCCTCAAGAATTCCGGGAGGAGGCAGGGAATGCTGAGCAGACCAAGCCCTGCCCGGATGTCCCATCGGGAAGACACTGTTCTAGGGGGAATTCACTGGGTCTACCAATTCTTTCTGACTGGCTTAATGACTCTGTCGTGGTGTGTCCCTGTCACTCAATCCCTTCTTGGTCACACCTGACATTGTGATTCGTCTGACCCTGTAAGTAATCCTTGTTATTTTAGTTGTAGCAGAGATCAAAACGTATCTACCCTCCATCTATCATTAATAATTCCCATGGGCAGAAGAGCCAAACTGGGGCTCCCAGGGAAGCAGAAGGTGGGAGGATGATGCAGGATACAGTGAATAAAGGAAACTGTGAAATGCAGAAATCCTCAGTGGATGGCTGATTGCTTGGATCATCTCTGCAGCAATCCCGGCAGCTG
>NW_016690597.1:76008-77416 GCF_001604755.1 Lepidothrix coronata
GTTCCGACATTATCAGCGACAGTGGGGTATGTGGTGATCGGAGCCAACGGGCACAGAGACCCCAAAATGATGGAGTTTTCCATTCTGGGTGAAGGAAGGAGGCAGCAGAACTGACACCCTGGACTGCTGGTGGTCAGACTTTGTTCTGTCTGGGAGACTGACTGAGCTGGGTGTGAGTGTGGATGTGCTGGAGGGCAGGAGGGCTCTGCAGAGGGATCTGGACAGGCTGGATTAATAAGGCCAAGTGTCAGGGCCTGCTCTTGGGTCGCAACAACCCCCTGGAATGCTCCAGGCTGGGGCAGAGGGACTGGAGAGCTGCTCAGCAGGAAGGGACTTGGAGGTGCTGCTTGACAGCGGCTGGATATGAGGCAGAGTGTGCCCAGGGGGGCAAGAAGGCCAAGGGCATCGTGGCCTCTGTGGAGAAGAGTGTGGCCAGCAGGAGCAGAGAACTGATTGCCCCTCTGTGCTGGGCACTGGGGAGGCCCCACCTGGAGTGCTGTGTCCAGTTCTGGGCCCTCAGTGCAAAAAGGCCCTTGAGGGGCTAGAGCGTGTCCAGAGAAGGGAACGGAGCTGGGGAAGGCTCTGGAAAACATGTCTGCTGTGATTGATGAAACGAGGCTAGAATTTTGGTTGCAAGGTAATAGAAAAATTTATTAATTCCAACAAGCAAAAACGGCTAGCCGGGCGACCGGGGGAAACCTCAATTCCAACCGCGGTCCACAAAAAGGGAACAGAAACAGCACCAGTTATACCCTCTGTTGTCACCTCCCCCCCATGGTCATGTCATTAATCCATTGGAGGAAGTTTCGCAGGCTGCATCCTGCTTGGTTCCCTCTTCGCGGACCAGCTTGGGGTTGGTTCCTCCTTTCCTGGGCAGTTGTCGTTGCTGAGGGGTGTCCACCAATAATATCAAAGTTATTGATTTCTATGAGGCCGTGCTCCTGGAAATTTCCATGGGGATGATAACTGATCACCTGGACTCCTCGTGATCCTCCCCTCCACGTGGGTTCCTATTAATACACTTAAGACAAATATCTTCAAAATATGCTAAATCATCCTTGCGTTGTGCTAACCAGCTTACAACTTAAGGAACTTGTGGTTAGGCATTATGCAACATGTCAACTTATGATTCCAACAGAGCAATCAATACAATATCTGGATCCCTTTCCCCACCCACAGCGTGGGGGAGCCCAGTTCTAGTTCCATCTCCATCTGATGAACCATTCCGACGTCCTGAGGGATGGGGAAAGGGAACTCCAATCGACAGGGGTTTTCAGGCCCCGAGCCTGGAGGGGAGAGGTGCCCTCCCCTCCCCCCAGCACCCGCGTGGTCCCGTGGCTGGTACAGAGACAGCACCCCGGCGTGGAGAGGAGGCAAGAGAGGGTTTATTGTTGGGGGTGTTACATTT
>NW_016690597.1:79039-81437 GCF_001604755.1 Lepidothrix coronata
TGGGAAGAAGAAACACGTGTTTGCAAAGAGACCACAAAAGGCCATTTTAAGACATGTTTAAACAAGTTTCTCATCAGATTTAGTGCTACAACAATACAGTAACTTTATTAACTCTCTTATTCTGAGCAGCAAATTTCTTTAGTTTACTTATAACATCTGCTGACGGACGGCTGAGGGAACTGGGCTTGTTGAGTCTGGAGAAGGGGAGGCTCAGGGGGGACCTCATTGCTCTCTACAATGACCTGAAAGGAGCTTTTAGTGAGTGTGAGGGTCGGTCTCTTCTGCCAAGCCTTTAGTGACAGGAAGAGAGGAAACGGCCTTAAGTTCCATCAGGCAAGGCTCAGATTAGATTTTAAAAAACCCTTTTTCCACTGAGAGAGTGTTCAGGCATTGCAACAAGTAGCCCAGGGAGGTGGTGGAGTCTCTGGAAGTGTTCAGGTGTGTGGTGAGTTGACCTTGGCTGGACACCAGGTGCCCTCCCAGCCACTCTATCACACCCCTTCCCAGCAGGGCGGGGGAGAGAGTAAGGAGATAAAAAACAACAACTGGTGGGCTGAGATAAGGCAGTTTATTTAAAGCAAAAATTAAAGTGAAGCTTGCGCACGCAGAATCAAAAGAGAGCAGGGTTTGTTCTCCACTTCCCATGAGCAGCCATGGTCGGCCACTCCCGAGGAGCAGGGCTTGGGTCCGCGGGACTGTTCCTCAGCAGGCAGCCATTAGACAATGAATGCCCCCCTCCTGCTCCGGGCCTCAGCTTTTAGAGCTGAGCTGACCTCACACGGTCTGCTAAGGAAGGAATGTCCCAGTGTTGGTGCTGTGCTCAGCAGTGGCCAAAACACTGGGGTGTTCTCAACACCCTTCCAGCTGTCAGTGCCAAGCCCAGCCCTGGGAGGGCTGCTGTGGGGAACTGAACTGCAGCTCAGCCAGACCCAACCCAAATATCTATGGCACATATTCTATAGAATCCATCCTTAGGTGTTGTGTGATAGATCTATGAGATATTACAAATTAGCAATAATAAGGCAAGTGTCCTCCTTAGGGACACCCCTCCCCCAAACTCCTGCCTGTGTTTGTTCGCTGGGGGTCTCTGCAGCAGCAAGCACAGCCCCACACTGACTGCTCTGGGCTGTGCAGGCATTTGTGGTTCTGCCTGTCTGACACACACACCCAACCTTGGGATGGATCTGAGTGTCACTGGCTGTGATGTTACATGGGAGCTTGATGTCATATGATGGATGTGACATCATAGAGAAGCCTTGATGTCAGAACAAGGATGTGATGTCACAGGGGAGGTGTGATGTCACAAGTGAGCACGGGATGTCACAGGGATGATATGATATCACAGGAGAGATGTGATGTCACAGGAAATATGTGATGTCTCTGGTGAGCTGTGATGTCATGGGGAGGTGTGATGTCATAGGGGAGATGTGATTTCAAAAGGGTGATATGATGTCACAGGGGAGGACGTGACATCACAGGGATGATATGATATCACAAGAGAGAAGTGATGTCACATGATGGATGTGACGTCATAGAGGAGATGTGAAGTTACAGGAAGTATGTGATGTCACAGGGAGGATGTGATGTCATAGGATGGATGTGATGTCATAGGGGAGATGTGATGTCACAGGAAGGATGTGATGTCATGGGGAGGATGTGATGTCACAGGGGAGGATGTGACATCACAGTAGATGTGTGATGTCAGGGGGGAGTTGTGATGTCATGTGGAGGACGTGATGTTACACGGTTGATGAGATCACAAGAGAGATATGATATCATATGATGTATGTGATGTCATAGGGGAGGTGTGATGTCACAGGGAGGTTTGATGTCACCCTGAAGGATGTTATGTCACAGGAAGGATGTGATGTCACAGGGGAGTTGTGATGTCATAGGGGAGGTGTGGTGTCGTATTATGGTTGTGACGTCACAGGGGAGATGTGATGCCACAGGGAAGATGTGATATCACCAGTGAGATGTGATGTGATATGATGGATGTGATGTCATGGAGGAACCTTGATATCACAACAAGGATGTGAGGTCATGGGGGAGCTGTGATGGCACAGGGATGATTTGATGTCACAGGGGAGGACGTGATGTCACAGGGATGATATGGTATGTGATGTCATATGATGAACATGACATCCTAGGAAAGATGTGATGTCATAGGGAAGGTGTGATGTCACAGGAAGGATGTGATGTCACGGGGAGCATGTGATGTCATAGAGGAGTGACACATCCCCCCCCAACCTTGGTCCAGCTAAAGATGTGGAATTTTTCTTTGTTTCCCTTGGGTCCATTTATTTCCATGCATGTCTAGAGATGAGTTAAGGGGAGCTCAGACCTTTTGGTGAGGAAGAAATTGTTAACTCTTGAGCATTTGAACTCAGCCTTTGTT
>NW_016690597.1:82214-84432 GCF_001604755.1 Lepidothrix coronata
TGAGAACTTTGGAAATCCCCTCACGCACGTGCAGTGTGTTTTGGGGGTCTTTCCTAATTGAGTCGGGGGTCGAGCCTTCCTCCCCTCCTCATCACTTTCTTCTTTAAGTGACCTTGGAGGACAATTGGCCAGTCACAGAACACCAATTAAAACAGTTTATACAGAAGTTCTCCCTCCAAGGACGAATTCACTGTTTTATCAGTGAACTTGGCAGGGAGAATATAAACTACTGCAGGTGGCTGGGGCCAAACACAGACCAAAAGTATCAGCATAAATTCACCCTGGTACACTCAGTTACCACAGCAACCGTCAATGGACCCCTTCCTAACTGTGGTGCCATGGCAACCAAGGCTAAGACTAGTTGCGATGCTCAGTTGCCATGGAAACCTCCACTAGGGCCTGTTGCTATGGGCCTGTGCCATGGAATTCTGGATTCATGCTGTTGCCAATGCAACCATTAGTCAGTCCTGGTGCCCAATGCCATGGTACCCGGACACAGAGATGCTTTGCCAGGGACTGTTTCCATGGCAACCAGCACTTGACTGGGCTGTCATGCCAATTGCCATGAAAACCCATTGTCAGGGACTGTTGCCATGGACACTTCCACTTGTTGGTATGGTCAGCTGTCATGGCAACCATTTCAAGTCCCATTGCTAAGGCAGGTTGCCATGCCAACCATCAGAAGGACCCATTCCCATGACAACTTGCATATAGCATATAGCATATAGCAACACAATGCTGCTATAATTTTCCATGGCAACCATCAAGAAACCTGTTGCCAGGGACCTTCTCATGGACACTTCCATGAGTCGTTTGTCATGGCAACCATTCCACAATCCTATTGAAAGGTTGGTTGCCATGACAATCATCATAAGAACCCATTGGTGTGGTTGGTTGCCATGGCAACCATCTCAATGTCCCAGTCCTGTGGGCCCCCAGTGCTGGGGGATGGACTTGGGGGGCCTGTGGCCCCCTAGTGCTGGTTTGGGCTGGGAGGGGAGTGAATTTCCTTCCCAGGGGTTTCTCTGGGACTGGGTTTGGATTTGGACTGGAAACAGGAGGAGAATTCCCGGAGAGTTTGATTCCTGCCCAGAGCCAAGGCCTTTCCTGCTCCTCATCCTGCCCCACCAGGGAGGGGGCTGGGGGGGCACCAGGAGCAGGGAGGGGACACAGCCTGGGCAGGTGACCCGACTGACCCCAAGGGTGTCCCAGATTGTGTGGCATCACGGTCAGTGAGGGAAGGGGGGAAAGGGGGAAGGGGAGGATGCTGGGAGTGATGGGCTTTGTGTCCCCAAGTCCCCATTCCCTGGGATGGAGCCCTACTCACCCAGGGATGCTGAACGGCTGCCCTGGGGATGCTGAACACCCACCTGCCTGTGGGAAGCAGGGAAGGAACTTTGGGTTTTTGCTCCCCCCTGGACCTGTCTGTGCCTCAGCCCAGGAGTTGGGTCTCTGAGCTTTAAACCCCAAGGCCTGACCATTAAGCACCTCCCCCACAGCCCTCGGGAGCAGGGCAAGGACCTGCAGAGCCCCGAGCAGGCCCAAGGGGTTGGCAGAGGAACGGGAGGTGACTTGTGTCAGCTCAGCCTGTGGCACACAAGGAGCAGAGGGGCAGCAGTGCCGGCAGGAGTCAGCGGTGCCTCAGGATCCCAAGGGGGCCCAGGGCTGGCAAGGGACTGCCAGGTCACCTTTGTCCCAGCCCCGCCAGGCAGCAGCAGCCTAGGGCACCAAGAGTCAGGGGAACCGTCTGTGCACACCCCTGAGAGCTGCCCCAGCTGAGAGTCACTCTCAGGGGCCCTGAGAGGAGGACCCTGGGGAACCTGGTGCAGTCAAGGCACCCTTCTGACCCTGAGCAACCCCAGGGACTCCAGGGACCACTCTGACACTGCCGGGCATTCTGGAGCTGAAGGGATCCGCAGACACTCTGCAGCCTCCTGGAATCAAAGGGCCGCTGGGACATGGGGACCAAAGGAACCTGGGACTCAGTGGAGCCTCAGGAAATCCAGGGACCATTGTGACACCGGAGAACCACATGGAAACAAGGGGGCATCCTGATGCTCTGGAACCTCCTGGAACCAAGGGACAATTGTGTCACTACAAGGACTTCTGGATCCAAAGGAACACAGGGACACTGTGGAATCTCCTGGAACCACAGGGCCACTGTGGCATCCGGGGCCTCATGGAACAGAAGGAACCGAGACATTTTGGAAGCTCATGG
>NW_016690597.1:85802-88209 GCF_001604755.1 Lepidothrix coronata
TCTCCCCACAGAGCTCCTGAGCCGGCGGCGGCCGCAGCCCCTCCCCAGGGCCTCAGGCCCAGCCTGGATCCCCCCTCGTCCCCGTGAGGATTTTGGGGGGGTCATGTGTCCCCCCCTCCCCTGCTGTGACTCTGCCTCCACCCGGCTGCTCCCAGTGATCCCAGTAAAGCTTCCCAGTTCTCACCAGTCCCGCTCACTGGGGGGCAGTGAGGAAGGGGCTTGGGGGAATCCCAAGAGGTGGAGCCGAGTTTGGGGGGGGCAGAACCGGCACCGGGATGGATCAGGAATGGGGACCCCCTGTGTCCCCCTGTGTCACTCCATTCTGGGAGAGTCTTGGGGGGCACCTGCAGCCCAACAGAGCACACAGTGCACCCCAAAAGGTGCTGAGACCCCCCTAAACCTCTCAGGGGCCCTGGAGAACCCCTGAAACACACTCAAAGCCCATCCAGGACCACACTCAACCTATTTCCTGGGGGGACTTCTCTGGGCACTGGTGGTGCTGGGAGCCCCCCCCCAGCTGCGGGCGAGGAGCTCTCGGGTGAGTGGGTGGTGGGAAGGGGGAGGTCAGCAGGAAAAGGGGGGTCAGAGGGGACAAAAGGGGTGGTGGGACCACAAACTGAGTGGGAGGGGAGTGGGACCCCCCAAAAGTGGAGGGGGGAGGGGCAGTGAGGTTTGGGGGATGATGGGAAATGGGTGGGAGAGGACAGAAGAGTGGGGAAAGGGGAGGGTGGGACCCCCAAACTGAGCATGAGGGGGCTGGGGAGTGTAGGAATGATATGGAAGGGGTGGGAAAGGGGGAAAAAAGTAGAGGTTGGGACCCGAAAAGTGATCCTGGGCAGGCTGTGGATTGAGGGGACCACGGAAGAGTGGGAGGAACAGGGAGAAGGGTGGAAAAGGGGTAGTGGTCCAATGGTCCCATGAGGGTCTTTGGGGATTGGCAAAGGGGACTGGCCCCCCTGAGCTCCCAACTTTCTGTGGGGTGCTGGGGGCTCCTAGATCCAATCTCAGCCTTGGATTATGACAACACTTTAAATTTAGAGGAATTACAGAGGTGTGACAGAATCACTTTGATCCCCCAGGTTTTAATGATGGCAAATCAGATCTATTGATAGAAAGGAATTATTTAGGGTTCCAAATGATCTGACAAAAGATCTTCATCACAATTATTTACTGCACAATAAAAACACTAAAACTACCAGGAGTACAGGGTAAGATAGAGCTGGTTTCTACACTACAGCAATTGTTGAAGCAATTCTACTCAAGCTGGCACAAAAGCAGTAATTCTTAATTAGAGATGGATGGAACTCCGCCAGACCAACACCTGTGGGGAGATCTCTGCTCTCAACCTCCAGGAGTGACCTTGGGGGGTCCCCAGCCAAGGCAGAAATCTCCACACACCCCCCAAGAAGGGTTCTGTTGGAAGAAGCTGCCCCTGGGAAAGGGGACTGGCCCTTTGTGGTTGAAAGGGATGGAGTGACAGTCACTGGACTCCAGGGGTTGCCTCACCATCAGGGGCTTCATTCGGGGTGGAAGTAGTGGCCGAAGCTCTTCCCACAGTCGGGACACTGGTAGGGCTTCACTCTCCCCGATGTGGATGCGGCAGTGCCTGACAAGGGTGGAGTTCATGTTGAAGCCCTTCCCACAGTCGGTGCAGCGGAAGGGTCTCATCCATGAGTGTCTGCTGGTGCATGAAGAGATTGGAGCTGGTCTTAAACCTCCTCCCACATTCCAAGCACTTATACGGCCATTCTCCAGTGTGGATGCGCTGGTGGGTCCACATTCCAAGCACTTATACGGCCATTCTCCACTGTGGATGCGCTGGTGGGTGCGAAGGCTGGAACTATTCCTGAAGCTCTTTCCACATTCCCAACATTTGTAGGGCCGTTCCCCAGTCTGGATGTGATGGTGTTGGATTAGGCTGGAGCTTTCAGTGAAGCTCTTCCCACATTCCTTACACATGTAGGGCCGTTCCCCTGTGTGAATGTGCTGGTGTTTGACCAAGTAGGTGCTCTGGTTGAAGCTCTTCCCACATGTGTAGGGCCGTTCCACATTCCCCACATGTGTAGGGCCGTTCTCCAGTGTGGATGTGCTGGTGGTGGATCAGGTGGGCGCTCTTCCTGAAGCTCTTCCCACATTCCAAGCACTTGAAGGTCTTCTCCCTGCTGGGAGGCTGATCAGGGACCACCAGATCAGAGCTCTGGCTCAAGTTCCGGCTGCCTTCCCGGCACAGGCTGGCTCTTTCCTCCTCAGAGCACACTGGGTTGGTTTTGGAGCCCCTCCTGCGGGGGGATCTCCGGCCCTTTCCCTCCCCGCGCCGGGGAGCCCTTCAAAACGGCCTCTCCCACCAGGGTCTCACGGGGGGATTTGTCCTCTGAGCTCTCCGTCCTCAGCTCGGGGCCGGGGCCGG